>NC_056740.1:174006177-174031177 GCF_019279795.1 Protopterus annectens | reverse complement strand
ATCTGCCCAAGGGCATTTATCAGCCTAGGCAGAGTTTTGTGGCTTTCGCCACCCCTTTAGTTTGGAGGATACTATGCCCATTATTTTGCTGTGCCTCTGTCAAGCAGTGACACTGAGATAATCCCTGGGGTATATCTGCGATCTCCCATCCATTGGTCAAGATTTCTCTTGAACAAAGCCAGTGAGGTGCTCTGCCTCACATGTACCGGGATTTTGTTCCACAGCATAGGGAGTCTCTGGGTGATGAATCTGTCCCTCCAGCACGTCCTATTAATAACCGTGTCAAGGTTTAAGTCTCCCGCCTTTGTAGTTCTGAGGGATCTAGATTTTTTGAGGTGAAGCATGTTCATCAATTCTGGGTTGGACATGGCCTTGTATGTCAGGCACAGGTCACCTCTGAGCAGACGGTAAGCGACTGAGTAGAGCTGAAGTTCCTTCAGTCGGGCAGCATAGGACATATTTTTGAGACCCTTTATCCTTTTGGTGAGGAACTTTTGGGGCCTTTCCAGTTGCTGCAGGTGTCGTGTCAGATACATTCTGAATGGGGCATTGTACTCAATCATGGGCCTGATGAGTGATGAGTACAGGGGGACGATGACTTCCCTTGATCTAGATGTGAATCTCTTCATGATTAGGTGGGCAATGTAGAAGGTCTTCCTAACTACTTTGGCAACGTGAGTATCAAATGAAAGGTTTCTGTCGACCTGGGTACCCAGATCCCTGATAACCTCTTCTGTGCTTAGTGGGTTGCCGCCTATATGGTAGCTAGGGGTAACCTTGTTTTTCCCAAAGGGTATGACTATGCATTTTTTGGCGCTTAACTTTAGGCCATGGTTCTGGCACCAGTTTTCCGTTTCTATAAGACCCTTCTGAAAGATATCTGTGTCAGATGTGTTCTCAACTATGGTGCCCAGTTTGCAGTCATCTGCAAATTTTGTCAGCCATAATCCACCTGTGTTTGCTTGTACTTCTGAAAAGTAGATGCCAAACAGGAGAGGTCCCAGGACTGAGCCCTGTGGGACACCACTTGTGACAGGCTTTGAGTCTGACATGGCGCCAGCAGCTCTGACCCTGTGGGTTCTGTCACTTAGCCAATTTGCAACCCATCTGGTGACGTATGGGTTTACATTTAAGCTGATGAGTTTTTCAATGATACCTGAGTGGGGTATTGTGTCGAAAGCCTTTGCCAGGTCGAGGTAGGCTGTGTGGACTGCCTTTCCCTCATCAATGGCCTTGGTGACTGTTTCGAAAAAGTCCACCAGGTTTAAAAGGCATGATCTGCCCTTGACAAAGCCAAACTGGGTCGGATCCAAAGTCTGTAAGTCTCCTATGTCTTTATTTATGAGTTCCATTATGATCCTCTCCATAGCTTTGCAGATCAAGCTTGTCAAGCTGATGGGACGGTAATTTCCTGGGTTGGTGGAGGCACCTCCTTTGTGAAGTGGGACCACAGTTGCCGTATGCCACTCCTTAGGCACGTATCCTGAGGTGAGGCTAAGATTAAACAGCTGCCCTAACTGCGGGTTTAATTTCTCATTGAGTTCGTGGAGCACACATCCGGGGACACCATCTGGTCCCATGGATGCTGTGTTTTTTGCCTTGGAGAGAGCAGTTCTCACCTGAGCGTTAGAGATGTTTGGGGGGCTATAATTCTCTGGTATAGATATCTCACCTTTTGGAGGGGGGGGGGAGTTTGCACTGAACCTGTCAGCCAGTATGTTGGCAATGTCTGTAGGTTCAGTAATTTTTACATCATTTTGAACTAATTCTGAGCATATCTGGGAGTTTCCTCCCAGGTTTCTAACATAGCTAAAGAAGGCCTTATGGTTGTCCTTTGAGTCCTTAGCGACTTTTCTCTCAAAATTTGCCTTGGATGATTTTATGAGAAATCTTAATTTTTTACTTATAATGATCAAGGGTGTTTTCCCTTTTAAGGATTTTGCTCTATCTTGTAGTAGCTTCCTCCTTTTGTTGTAGAGCTTGTTTATGGCTGGGGTCCACCAAACTGGACGCTTGCCTTTGGTACAAAGGGTCTTTGTTTTGTTTGGGATTGCCTGGTCCATGCAGTCTTGTAGGTGCTGGTAGAAGGCATTTGTAAGTGATTCAGTGGCTTGAGTAATGGTTTCCGTAGTCTCGGGGGCCTTAAAAGAGACTACACTAGTCTTTAGAAGTGTGAAGTCGGCTTTTGAGAAGTTCTTCACTGTGGTCTTTTTTATCTCAGGTGGGGGGGGGGATGTGGACTTCCAGTGAGATTAGTTTATGGTCTGATCTCACCAGTGAAGGGTATACTTCCAGTGTTGAACATTGTGACCCCATGTTCATGATAATGAGATCTAGTATGTTATCTCCTCTTGTGGGAATGGTGACTAGTTGTTCCATGGCATTTGAGTTTATGAACTCTAGGAACCTTTGGGCTAGAGTGTTGAGGCTTGAGTAGTGATCCCAGTCTATATTCGGGTAGTTGAAATTACCTAGTATGATGGTGTTTGGAGATACATTTATCCCCTCCAGTGTTTTCAGGAAAGCTATGTGAGGTTCCTGAGATTGAGAGGGTGGCCTGTAACATGCTACAAATTGCAGAGCAGTCTTGCCTATGGTTAATTGCACCTGGATGGTCTCCGATGCATTGTGCGTTGCCACCAACCTTGAGGTGTGGGTGTTCTTGATGAATATAGACACCCCCCCCTCCTTTTTTGGTGTTGTCCAGATTTTGGGGCCGGAACGCATGATATGAGGTAAAACCTGATAGTGCCAGGGTGCTCTTGGGAGCCTTGAACCAGGTTTCAGTTACAGCACAGACATCGATGTTCTCCATACTGAGAAGGGCCTTGAGTGCGTGCATCTTGAGGTTGAGACTTCTGGAATTGAGCAGCATTACCCTTAGTTTTTTTCCTTTTTTGTGTTCTAGGGTGGTAGGTTTAGAATTTGAGCCTTGCTTAAAAAAGGCACTATGGGGGTGGCAAGAGCCTTTGCCAATATCCAGAAGCCCAGGGGTGACAGGCGCAAGCCGTCCCTTGCGAAGCAGCGTGGCTTGTCCAGCATGTCATCCCAGGCAGACAGACATTGGATCCCCTTTGAATGACACCAGAGTTTAAGCCAATTATTAAAGCTGATCATCTTGTCTCTGTATTGTGGCATCATTCTTGGTGAAGGTAGGATACTGCTCAGGGTCAGGGTCATACCTGCCTGGGATACATAATCAGAGAGCTCCTCTATGTCTCTTTTCATGTAGTCCAAGGAGGTACTTCTCAGGTCGTTCACACCAGCGTGGACAATGACAGAGTTGTACTTGTACCTGCTGTTGAGAGACCTGAGTGCTTGCGTTATGTGGCGGATTCTAGCGCCCGACAGGCAGCTTACTGTGACCTTTTCCTTGTTCAATCTGGTGAGCGGGACGTCAGTGTGTCTGACTATGGAGTCACCAATGACGAGTGTGTCTGGCATTGTGTTTGGCCTTAAGGGCTGTGACTGTTTGGCACACTGACTATGTGGTCTATGTGTTGCATGTGTTGTGTATTGAGGTGGCAGTTGTTTGGGTGTCTGCTTTGGTGGCCTCTGCTGTTTTGGTAGATTTTTGATCAGAGCCTCCGAATATGTCTTTGTGTATTTATGTGTATGATTTGAAGTTGTGATAGTACTATGTGAGACTGGGTTTGTGGTGTGTGTGGTTACCTTCTCCTCCTGTCTGGTCTTACCAGTCCTATGTTGAGAGAGCTCAGCCTCCAGTTTGGCTATATAGTTGCATCTCTCGCATGTATTTGTGTTTTGTGGGAGAAGGAGAGGGTTGTCCGTGTACATGAGACAATTGTAACATTGCCTCAATATTCCCAGAATCACCAGCTGAGCAGGAGAGGACACTAGCAACTGATCCCTCGACATGCTAGAAGGAATAGACAAGGACTTCAAAAGACACCGGGGGATGTGGGTGATCGAATGGGGTTTTTGGCTGATGGGGTACTATGTATAATAAAAGTGCAATATCAAGTAAAAAGTACTTTAGGAGCAAGTGCTAGGCTTTACAGATAGAGAATATTCTACTTAGGAATCAAGTAGAGCTGAGCTTTTTAGATATAGAATACGCTGGTTAGATCAGCAGTACAGTTCAGGGAAGGCTGTTTTAAGGGAAAATTTGAAGAGTGGACTTTAGGTAGCCCGAATAGTTTAACCTTGATTAACCGCCGCTGCTCTTGTGTGCTCCTGTGGCAACTCCGCGCTAAATCACGCTAAAGCGTGCTTTATAGCAGGGGGCTGGAAAAAACAGGAAATGACCCAAAATGGCCAATGAATTTAGGACTTCTTCCCTAGTGATAGTTGGGGAGAGTAAAACTGGAGGTGAATTTGTCAGCCAACAGATTTTCTATATCTTCTGACTATGTTTAAGTGGCTCCATTAACAATCATTTCTTCACACTGTTGTGTACTGCCTTTGAGGTTTCAGACATAGCTAAATAAAGCCCTTTGGTTGCCCTTGGCCTGGGAGGTTATCTTTACCTCAAAATTGGATTTGATAGACTTAATTTGCCTTTTTAGTTGTTTGTTTTGCCTAATGAGAGAGTTTTTATGTTGCTGGGCCCTGCACTTCCTAACTTTAGCTATGACTTTTTTTCCTTTTGTTGTACAATCTGTTTATACTTGGATTCCACTAGGGTTGTTTGTTTTTTGTGTTTGTTTTGTGCTTGTTTCTGGTAGGCACAGCTTTCTCCATCATCTATTAACATGATTGTACAGGGCTTGTTTGTAGCATTCTGCACAGGCAGCTGTGTTCCCCATGTTTGGAGGGGCTTACAATTTTGTCAGGCAATCTTAGAGTAGTTCGTAACTGTTACAGAGTTTGCTGGAGTCACAGCACTAATTTTTTATTTCAAAGGAGACTTACCCTAGAGGATACAATACTAGGGGAGTTCAGTATTCTCCTATATTTGTTAGTACCAGATTCAGTATGTTTGGACCCCTAGTGGGTGTATGGAGTAACAGGTGCAGGGTGTTTGTTTACCAAGTTCAGGAATGTCTAGGCCTACAAGTCTGGGATCACGTAGGATTTCTAGTTTATAGAGGGATAGTTAAAGTCTCCCATGAGTATGGTATTGGATGGAATGGTAAATGTTTCTAGTAGGTCTAAGTGGGAGCTATGGGTTCCTTGGGTCATAGAGGGTGATTTATAGCTTGCCAGGAAATGATATGGGACTCTTCCTATGATAATTTGGACATGGAGAAGCTCAAATGTATCACTCTGTTTGAAAAGTCGTGAGGTATGTTCTTTTTTGGTGTAGATTGAGACACCTCCACCTTTAGTCCCTACCTTTGCAGTAGCTTGTTTAAATGTGTGGAAGGCATTGTTTCCCTGCACTGATGAGGTACTATCTGTGGCTTTAAATCATGTCTTGGAGACTGCACAGATCTTTGCACTCTCCAATGTGAGGAGAAGTTGAAGGGAGTGGAGTTTCTTGTTTAGGCTCTTAGCATTAAGCTGTAACACCCTTAGATTCCCTTGGGTTAATTTTGCTAAGTTGGAAGGTTTGGCATTGCCCAAAAAAGGCACTATAGTGAAGGACAATGTTTTAGCCAATATTTGAAAGCCTAGTTGGGACAGGCACAGACTATCCTGAGCAAAGCACCTTGGGCTATTGATCATATCCTCTCATGCTGACAAATATTGCAAACCCTTTTAATGATATCAGAAGTTAAGACAATTATTTAAGGCAATCACCTTCTGCTCATATAGTGGCATCATCCTTGGAGAAAGTAAAATGCTGCTCAGTGCTAGGCTCATAGCAGCCTGGAGCACATGGTCCAAGAACTCTATAATATCCATCTAGGGAGTTGCATCATGTCATTTATACCCACATAAGACAGATACGATAAGATTACTTTATTGTCATTGCACAAGTACAATGCATTCACATATAATGAACCTGAATAAATAAGAAAATACAATACAATACAATACCAAACAATACAATATGATGCAATGCAATGCAATAAACAACTAAGTTGTTGCTATTGGGTATAATTGCACATGAAAAGAATAAGGTAAGGTGCACAGGAATGTAAACATATACCTTACAGTGCAAATGGTTATTATCTGTATTGAATGTGAGTATTTTAGCATTATTCATTATTGTTTAGTATTTAGTATTGTTTAGCATGGACTATGACAGAGTTATATTGGTACTTTGGTTCAGTGACCTGAGTATGTGAGCGACTTTGTGGATATTGGCCCCTGATAGCAACTGGCAGCAATTTTCTCCTTATTCAGCCTGGTGAATGGGGTATTCATATGTCTTACAATAGAGTTTCCTATGACTAGAGTATTAGGTGGCATGTTGGCTTGTCTTATGGACTTTGCAGTTGAGGGTCCATGGGGTATAGTAGTATGAATGCTGTTGGGTGTTGTTTCAGTAGAGTGTTTTGTGTTTGCTTAGGATAACTGATGCCAGTCTAGTGTATGAGAGATCTTTGGTGCTTAGGAAGATTGATTTTTTAGTGCTTCAGAATATGCTGGTCTGTGGAATTTAGAAAGTATATGGCAGTATTCACAGTCACTTGCGCAAATGCAAAATTGGTATTCCTGATGCTCACAAATGAGCATAGCAAAGGCTCGATTCAGAGGCCATTTATGGCAATACATAAGGCCTGAAAAATAATGAGATGCAAATGAGAAATGTTGTAAAGCGTAGAATGCTAGTAAGACAGTTTTGCAATTCCTAGTCCAACATCCCTGTGGTATGCACATCCATTTTTAAATGTGATGCTTCACCTTTGATATTGAAGTTCCAGTCCACAAACCTGTTTGTCCAAGTATGCACAAGCACTTCCCTGACACACAAACACATTTTTCCCCCAGCAACCCCTTAGTAACACTTCCTAGTATGTATAAACACTTAAATAAAACATTCACCCAAGCAACCCCTTCATTAACATACCCCAGTATGCACAAGCAAATAAGGAAGCATTCATCCAAGCAACTCCTTCAGTAAAATGTCCAGGTATATACAAGCATCAAAACAAAACATTTACCCAAGAGATCTCTTCAGTCCAATGTCCAGGTATGCACAAACACTGAAATGAAACAGTGCTTGTGCATACCTGGACATTTTACTGAAGTTATGCACAAGCCTGAAATGAAACATTCACCCAAGTGACCCCTTCATTAAAATATCCAGGTATGCACAACCATCAAAATAAAGCATTTACCCCAAGTGACCTCTCCATTAAAATTTCCAGATATGCAAAAGCACCAACTCATCTCCCCCTGGAATCTCTGCATTCTGCCTGAAGCCTTCTGCTTTCTGACATAACGTCAGGGTGATTTAGACACTTTGTATGTAAATGAGTTCATTACAGACTAAATTTGATGAGTCAAACTCATGCGCATATGTGCCAACTCCCTTAACAGCATAGTAACTGTCACCCTATCACTTATGCGTTAATCGTGTTATGCATTTACGATAGGGAAGATATGTTCACATAAAGTCCTCGACATTTCCATAGTCATCCTGACAGTCTGGGATTTACATAACCTTGTAGTGGCACGCTCTGTTCTTGAATCACCTCTGTGAAGATGCGAAGGCTTGGGCTATGAATACTACCCTGTGAGTGTGTGTGTGTGTGTGTGTGTGTGTGTGTGTGTGTGTGTGTGTGTGTGTGTGTGTGTGTGTGTGTGCGCGTGCGTGCGCGTGCGCGTGCGTGTGTGTGTGTGTGTGTGTGTGTGTGTGTGTGTGTACCCTTCATCTGTTATTTGACAGAAGAATAAATACAGATTGACAGCAAAAATTTATATACTTAAAATCTCTAGTTAGGTAATCCTGAGTTGTGATTTTGAACTTCAGTTGTCCTGTTGCTGAAACTTCTAGTCTAGAAATGTTAACCCAAACTACCATAATGAAATGCAGTTTTTAATAATGAAATGCCATGAGACAAAGTCATATCAAGAAACTGACTGTACTCTGCAGTTACTTGTATAGTGTGAATTGTTTACATAATCTATATTCAGAAGAACTACATTATAAGAAGGGTTATTCAATTTATTAACCAAGAACAAGAAGATATTCTTCAATGACCTATTCATTTTGCTGTGACCCTATTAATGTTGCTACATGAGCTGGCAATCTGCTGTTAAATTTAATGATTTCACATGCATTTAAAGTTGGATTTTATAGGGTCACAATATCAAATATTTCATAGTATTACCAGAGTTAACAAATGGCTTAAAGGTCATATAGTTTTGCCAGATGGACCTTCTGAGTGAACAAAGACAAACAAATACATACATACATACATACATACATAAATCTAAACTATTAGCAGGAGCTTTTTTTAATTTTACTTTATTTCTGAACGGTCAGAGAGACAATTCTTCAACTGATTAAAATTTAAGGTTTGCAAAGACAAGAGGAAAACAACATTCAATAATGAAATTCATTATTTCACAAAATTTTGCCACAAGGGAAAGAAATCATAATTAGAGTTTAATATTATATAATGTGTTTCCTTTTTATTTATTTAATTATCACTTCTCTTCATTTACATACTGCATTAATAAGTACTTTTAAATTCACCAAAATATTTTAATTCTCTGCAAAATAATATTTGGTTCTTAATAAGCGATAATAAAGATTCTGTTGTTAAAGAGAGTTTTTCACAAAACTTTATAACAGAGCGAAAGTTTTGAATTGCCTACTATAAAAAACAAGTATTTTAAATCTACTTTACAAGTGATTTTTAAAATAGACTGTTTATCATTGTAAATGTCATCCATTTCATACCGTTTATCCTAAAGAAAACCATACTTAGTTTACTTCTCAGAGGTTATTTTTCTCAGGTATTTTTATTTTACTTATAAAAAAAATGGAAAATAAGCAGAGGATACAAAATTCCACAAAAACATCTTAAAACTGAGGCAAAAGTGGAACATTTTGATTAAGGCAACAATATAGTATCTGTGATAGTTTTAAATTTTTTACCCATTTTTCTACTGGCCATTTAAATCAGTTCACTGAAAGTGTAAGTCAGAAAATTGTGTGCTGACTCAGACTGAAAGGAGATGGTTACAGGAAAAAATAATTTGGGGGGGCAATATTAGTCAGCATTCATTTTTCAAGGAAAGAAGAAGCAACAATGGTCTACTTGACAGACTTGAGGGCCAGATAACGTAAAGTTTGCAGAGTGATCTTGGACATTGCAGCACACAGAATGAAGACTTCAACGCATTGCTGTGGACATGATTCCAGAAGTCATCCTGAAGGTAGACCGAGTACTTAACTATTCAGTGTAGGATAATTAGGGATATTGCACACACCGGTCTGATTCCAATACACATCATGCATACACAATGCTACTCAAATGCAAAAAACAATTATGCTGACTCTGTTTCCAAAAGCCCCAGTGCATACTTACTGGATGTGAAGGTGTTCAAGCGAATACTGTGGAGTATGGTCAGCGGTGGTCTACCTCTGGTAGCATCCTCAATCTCTCATAATGCATCACTCTGTTGGCTGCATGAAGAATCATGTCTACTGGCCTCACAGGATTGGTTGTGGCCTCCAACTGCATTGATCATGTTGGTGAGGTCTGTCCAGATTTCATTTCTCCAAAAAGTATCACCTCAACTCCTAGGAGTCTCTTTCCATGCTGGTAGAGAGCATCGATCATGATGTCATTTTCTTGGGTTGAGAAGTTGTCACCCCAAGGATGGTTAGCCATCTGAATGATATACACATGCGATATGCTACAGTTAACAGAGTCCCCACAGCACCCATGGCACATAACAACACCTGTGTTTCACCCACCAAGCCCATAAGGCATAACACTACTTGTCATTGGAGACTCAATAGGATGGACAAAGAAAAAGTCATGGTCAGCTGCCTGTCCAGTGCCAGGATTTGTCAAATCATGCATGCACTCAGGTCTCTCAGCAACCAGTACCATTATAACTCTGTCATAGTTCATGTTGATGTGAATGACCTGAGACATACTTCAATGGACTATATGAAGAGAGACATGGTTGAGCTCTCTGAGAATGTGTCCCAGGCAGGTATGTCCCTAGCCTTGAGCAGCATACTACCCTCACCCACAATGATGCCACAGTATAAACAAAAATTATTGATTTCAATAATTAGCTCAGTTTTTGGTGTCATTCAAAGGGGATCCAGTTCCTTGCAGAGATAGTTTGCACCTGGCACCTCTAGGCTTTCACCTGCTGGCAAAGGCTCTTGCCTTCCCATAGTGCCATTTTTAGGCAAAGTCTTGAAATCAACATTACCAATGTGAAATTAACCAATGAGAATAAAATAAGGTTCATGCTGCTAAATGCTAGGAGCTTAAACCAAAAACTGCACTCCCTGAAAGCCCTTCTATCACTAGAAGATGTAGATGTCTGTGCAATCACAGAAACCTGGTTCAAGGCCTCAGAGAGTACCTTTGAAGAACTCTATTGCAATACTTTATATTAAAGTTTATGTTGTGCATGGTAATGACTCTGATATAGTCTTCAAATTTCTATAAATATGGCCATAATCCATAATGTTCTAATAACATCAGCTTTCTAATTACAGGTTTTGTAGAGCAGTGCCTGTTTGGTTAAAAAAAAGAAAAACATGTTCACTGTTAACGTAGCCTGTAAAGCAACTGACCAACATGTCTAAATTTTAGTGTGTCATGGATTCCAGACCACATAGGGGAAACATATATCTGTACCTGTTACCTTGGTTAAATTCACCTATAGCATTTTTTTGGCAATACTTTATATGAAGATTTATGCTGTACATGGTAACAACTCATTGATATAGTCTTTGAAATTCTACGAATATGGTTGTAATTTGTAACACTCTGATGACATCAGCTGTTGAACAACATTGTTTGGAGAGCAGTACCTGGTTGTTTAAGAAGAGCATATGCTGACTGTCAGCTCTACTTGTAAAGAAACAAGCTAGCAGGTCTACATTTTTGTGTGCTGTATGTTCAAATCTGGAAAGGAGACACATATATCTAAAACTGCTATCTTGCTTTAGTATTCAATTAGCATTTATTTATAGAAGCATACTACACGTATTGATATTAATGTATATTTTGAGCATAGTTTTGAATAACTAGGTTATTCATTGATTTCCTTCTGATATCTCCATAATCTGTAACATCCCATTAATATCAGATATTTACCAACAGGGGGCAGTAGATCTTGCTGAATCGTCATATATGTGTATATATATATATATATATATATATATATATATATATATATATATATATATATATATATATATATATATATATATATATATGAGCAATTGTTTGGTTAACATTTTGTATTTTGTAAAAATGCTACAAATGTCTGTTTTCTCATGAAATATTGAAGTCAATAGTAGAACAACATCATCCTTGGGAGGGTGGCCTAATGGTTAAGGTGTTTGCCTTACAAACACAAGGTGTAGGGTTGGAGTCTCACAAGGGATAATTGGCTAGGCTTAAAATGGCTCACAAGGGCAGTTAGCCTAGTACTAATCTATGAATCTATGAACTATGAATCCTCAAATGTTGAGTGAGTGGAATGGGCAGACTAACAGCTGAAATGAAGAACAAGGAAGCTGCATTCCTACTGCTGTACCATTTAACAAGGAATAATGGTCCTCGCACGTACCTTTCTGTCTCCTTAATGTACAGCAACATGTCTGGTTCTGTTTACAGAAGCTGTATGCTACGACACTTTCACACTGCCTGAGGAATGTATGCTTTGCATTACCATATAATTATCTGAACACAGTGATAACCTGAATGTATTTTTCCATCTGTTTAGCTACATGAGCAGCACATGTTCATCCTTTGCAATCCTAAGCCAACAGCATTATTAGTAGAACATCTCCCATCAAGATGATGCCATAACATAAAACCTTTTCACTGCCTGCAAAGCATACTTTTTCCATTAAGATGTATTAGGTAGGCAGGTAGTTTTCAGGGTTGGAGTTTGGATGTAGATTGTGGTTTCAGGTTTGAATCTTATATTCTCTAATCTATGTTGAAAGATGTTAACATCTCAATGTAAAAATGTTAACTGTGTATTGTGCTTATATAATGTTCTCCAGAAAGAAATGTCTACAAACTGTGCTGAGAAATGTATATCAGTGTTATTTGAGGAATACATTTTTAAGAAATTTGATTTATTGTTTCAGGTGATGAGGAGCACAGTTGGAACAGAGCCATGTGCATTAAGCAGATGTACAGGCTTGAGGATCAGCACAGGAAGAAAGGTGTGTTGATATTTTATGTATTTTATGAATGGAAATGCAACTTGTTTTCAGGCCTGTATTTTTCACAGTATCGCTTATTGATTAGAATGCAGGAATACCCATCATGCATCAGTAAGATATGTGAAATCATCACATGGTAGTTGTGCTGATAGCTGTAGATAAAATCTAACAGTGTTTATTTTTTATGTAGGTTTGAACAATTTGTTCATCAGACATTTTTTAAATGTACTTGATTTTGTGTAAGTGCTTTGACTGGTGCTTGTGCTGTGTATTTTGGTACACTTTATGATGATTTTGTTATGTATTCCTCGACTATTCATAGAATGGGTGAGTGCCAACTGTATCAGTGTTTGTACTGCTGTTTAAAGACTGTGGGTCATAGCCTTCAGTTCAACATTGATATTGCATCTACTTCAGCCGTCTTGGGTGTTTTTTGTAAAAACACGGTTATAGCCTTGGTTGACTGACACTTGAGCAGATACACATCTGATTGTGTCAGTTCAGTATCAGCAAGGATATTCCATAAGTTTTTATTTTTCATATTGCTACTTATTTTTGTCACTAATGAGTGCAGTTGTACACATACACTACTGTTAGTAACTGATATATTACATTCTCATATGTCAACAGCTATGTTGATTGAACATATCAAATTGTTTTTCGTGTTATATGCATTATATTGACATGTGTTCAGCCAAATATCATGCTTCCTGTCTCAGAAATGTGTCATTAGGCTTGTCTATTGTCCCCAGTTTTAATGATGATTTGTGGCTGCCCATATAAATCACTGAATGCAGACAGTATAATATGTTGATATGAGCATTCACATATTTATACAAAGCTAATGACCCATGTATGTGTGTGTTAGTGTGTCGAAGCAAATAACATTTTTCAGATAAGACTACTGTTGTACTTTCTAGGAGCGCTACTTACAAGGCCATAGGTAACTCTGTCCAGAATGGATGTGTCTCAGACCCTGTGTAAATTGTGATCATGATCATATTGTGTTGTGCTATGATATTCATGGGACTGTTCTGCATGATAATAGAAATTTGCTTTTATTTTCTGTTGTGTTTTGCAATTAATATTTACAGAGCACAGTACCTGTGGATATTCTCCAATCTGAACATGATGATGTGCACATGTGAGGCCACTGCCAGATTCCTCCAAGGATGATGGTGAAAATGATGATGGTGATGATGCTGGAGAACCTGGACCTGCCTCTGCCAGTGACATCCTGTCTGCACCCCAGAGGAGACTTCAGCATGATTGGAATACAGAAGATTTTCTGGAAGAGATCTGAGAGGTCATGACCGATGTGTCCCAAACACAGATGAGGGGCATGATGGGGACTTTCTTTGAGGATATGGCACAGGCTATGTGGCATTCATTCAGGGTGATAGTTCATGAGATCATTTGGGAGTCTGCTGTCCATCAGCCTGGTCCCTCTGGTCAGTAAGCATTTCCTGTGTGCTACACTTGTATTATGCAGCCAACATGGTGATTGTCATTTCATTGATTGGACTGTATATGCACTATTGTGCATGCATACCATGTTTCTGCCATGCTTATGTGTTATTATCATGTGATATTTACCTTGGTTTCAATGGGTGTATGACACACAGTAACACATAACACTTTACACACACACACACACACACACACACACACACACACACACACACACACACACACACACACACACACACACACACACACACACACACACACACACACACACACACACACACACACACACACACACACACACACACACAAACACACACACACACACACACACACACACTCATGCAGCTGTTCATGAATTGTTCAAGTTAATATTCAGATATTGCTGAAAGAGGTAGCCAGTAAGCATATGTGTTACTGGGGTCACTGACAGACAACATATGCTGTCCATACTCCATCACTAATAGTGTGATATGCCTTGGATTTCTGTTTTGCCATATCAGGTATGTGCAACAAGCAGATGTCATGGCACATGTTTTTGGATGACGGTTGTCATGATGTCCTACTGCCATGATGTGGTGTTGTGTTATAGTTTGGCAATACTGATGCTTTATGGAATTATATACAGCAAAATCTTGTATATGTGCAGTCCTCCTTTGCTGACTGTATACTTTCACAGTACATTACATCATGTTTGTTTTATGTAGCATTCTCACACCCATGATGCAGTAACATTAATGTACCCCTTCCAGACATAGATGTACACATTAATTGACTGTATGTGTGTGTGCACATAATCGGATACATACTGTCATAGAAAGGAACCTTTGACATGTGAGCATTCAGTGATTTACAGTTGATGTGCTATAATGATGCTGACAGGAGTGTCCTCTGTTCCATAATGAGCAGGGTAGTTGACATACACCTGTGTTCCTTTAGTTGACATTTGCATGACAGTATATGTGTATGTGCTTTTAATTTTTAGCTTGATTGTCTATGCATGTTGATGTTCTGTGGACATCAGCAGTCCATCTCACCATTTGACATACATTTTCTATTTGGTTAAATGTATGACTGTGTGGCTTCCACAGCACCCTGTGTGCTGCACTCATGCAGTTGCATTGTGTCCTCTTACAGTGTCCTATTTTACCCTGATCTGAGCCAAGGTTGTCCTCCTCCCTCCCACCTTCATATCTCCCTATTATTTTTTTCAGGTATGTTTGCCTTTGTTAAAACTACTGTGCATTGGCATGTATTAATTTGACACAGTGAACATATGCCACATATATGCCCATTGTACAATGCAGGACATGTGCACACAAGTTGCTAATGCTTGCAATACATCCTTGTTCTCATGATACTTGTGTGTTACCAAGTGTAGTTTTTTCCCGTCCATGTCTACAACCTGCTATATTCATTATGTTGTACTGTTACATTTTTGAACATATTTGTCATTGGTGTATGTATGTGTGCTGATCTTGGTTTCGCTTACATTCCATATATGCTACTTATAGACATACATACACATCTACACCTGTATGTTGCCTTTAACATGGCATATGTGTGTAACATACACACATTCCATTACTCATTTAATTTGGTTGTGTATACCTATTTGTGTATGTAATACTGTTTGTTGCTTTTCTGCAGTACTTCTATTTGGCACTGTGCTTGGTTGTTTGCCTTCCATGTGCATGGTTGTAGGTTTGCTTCTGTCCTCTGGAGTTATCTGCTATTGTCAGACATGCATTTGCTCATTTGTGATGTTACTTGGCTTACGCATGCACTGCTGATGGACTAACTGGATATCTGTATATGTATCCAATGTGTACTGGGATTCTACTTTATTACCCTGGAACACACATCTACCACTGTTCATACAACTCCAGCTATGACTGCCACACAGTTTGTAATGTGTAGTAACATGATGAGTTGTATAAAAGGTTGGACACTAAGGAGGGAGAAAAGGACCTGTACTGATTGACTAGACAGAGGGTCCGAGCTAGTAAAGATATGCAGCAGGTAAAGGTGATAAAGGATAATGAGGGAAACATACTCACAAGCGAGGAGAATGTGTTGAGCAGATGGAAAGAGTACTTTGAGGGGCTGATGAATGAAGAGAATGAGAGGGAGAGAAGGTTGGATGATGTGTGGATAGTGAATCATGAAGTGCAGTGGATTAGCAAGGAGGAAGTAATGATATCTATGAAGAGGATGAAGAACGGAAAGGCTGTTGGTCCAGATGACATACCTGTGGAAGCATGGAGGTGTTTAGGTGAAATGGCAGTGGAATTTTTAACTAGATAGTTTAATGAAATCTTAGAAAGTGAGAGGATGCCAGAGGAATGGAGAAAAAGTGTTTTGGTACCGATTTTTAAGAATAAGGGTGATGTGCAGAGCTGTAGTAACTACAGAGGGGTTAAACTGATCAGTCACAGTATGAAGTTATGGCAAAGAGTAGTGGAAGCTAGGTTAAGAAGGGAGGTGATGATTAGTGATCAGCAGTATGGTTTCATGCCAGGAAAGAGCACTACAGATGCAATGTTTGCTTTGAGAGTGTTGATGGAGAAGTACAGAGAATGTCAGAAGGAGTTGCATTGTGTATTTGTGGATTTAGAGAAAGCATATGACAGGGTGCGTAGAGAGGAGTTGTGGTATTGTATGAGGAAGTCGGGAGTGTCAGAGAAGTATGTAAGAGTGGTACAGGATATGTACTAGGGTAGTGTGACAGTGGTGAGGTCTGCGGTGGGAGTGACAAATGCGTTTAAGGTAGAGGTGAGATTACATAAAGGTTCAGCTCTGAGCCCTTTCTTATTTGTAATGGTGATGGACAGGTTGACAGACGAGATCAAACAGGAGTTCCCGTAGACTATGATGTTTGCAGATGACATTGTGATCTGTAGTGAGAGTAGGGAACAGGTGGAGGAGACCCTGGAGAGATGGAGATATGTTCTAGAGAGAAGAGGAATGAAGGTCAGCAGGACTAAGACAGAATATATGTGTGTGAATGAGAGGGAGGATAGAGGAATGGTGAGGATGCAGGGAGTAGAGGTGGCAAAGGTGGATGAGTTTAAATATTTGGGATCAACAATTCAGAGTAATGGTGAGTGTGGAAGAGAGGTGAAGAAGAGAGTTCAGGCAGGATGGAGTGGGTGGAGAAGAGTGTCAGGAGTGATTTGTGACAGACGAGTACCAGTAAGAGTGAAAGGGAAGGTCTACAAGAGGGTAGTGAGACCAGCTATGTTATATAGGTTGGAGACAGTGACATTGACAAAAAGGCAGGAGTCAGAGCTTGACGTGGCAGAGATGAAGATATTAAGATTTGCACTGGGTGTGATGAGGATGGACAGGATTAGGAATAAGTATATTAGAGGGTCAGCCCAGGTTGGAAGGTTTGGAGACAAAGCCAGAGAGGCAAGATTACGTTGGTTTGGACATGTGCTGGGGATGGATGCAGAGTATATTGGGAAAAAGATGCTAAGGATGAAGCTGCCAGGTAACCGGAAAAGAGGAAGGCCTAAGATAAGGTTTATGGATGTGGTGAGAGAGGGCATGCAGGTAGTTGGTGTGACAGAGCAAGATGCAGAGGACAGGAAGAAATGGAAACAGTTGATCTGCTGTGGCGACCCCTGATGGGAGCAGCCAAAAGAAGAAGAAGTAACATGATAGCACATGGGTAGATATAGATGCAAAAAACACCAAACGATGCATTAGGGGGACTTCAATAAGTAGTTTTAGCATAGTCAAAATTTAATATTCGCTATTTGTCTGAGACACCTCTTCAGAAACTAAAGCTTCTGAAGTCTCTCGGACGAATAGCGAATATTAAATTTTGACTATGCTAAAAGCTACTTATTGGAGTCCTCTTGGTGCATCATTTGGTGTTTATTTCTTCTTTGTTTTGTCTTTAAACCTTTGCCTGGTACTGCTGTGTTTTTTTAGTACATAGGTAGATATGTTTTTCTGCATTTCGCAATGGCTGCTATGCATACTTGCCCTGTTTATAAACTTTTCATTACTCATGTTGTGCAGTGTGCTGTCTGTGTAACTTACCTGTACTTAATACTTTTTTCAAACCTTTGTCTGTCTTGCCTATTCCCACCAAAAAAAAAAAAAAAAAAATTGCCCGTGCTCCTCTGACTTTACCTCAGATTTTTCTGTTGCAACATTCATCTTGTGTGTCCCTCTTCTTCACCCATACCATACATCTTTTCTATCTCCTACTTTCCTTGGGTGTGTACATTACTTGTGTTCCATACACAAGTCTCGAACCCATTGTTAGCAACTGTTAGCTATGGTGATCGATTGCCCTTCGCCTTTAATTTTTTTATTAGAAAATTTACAGATTCCATCAGATTCCATAAGACCAAGCCAATATATTTTAACAGTACAGGTATTATGTAGATATCCATAGTGTCCTCTGAGCTTACTGTAAACATTGATATAACTATACATTTGAAATAGCCTTGCAGCTTTGAACCATGTATTATAAGTTAGTGAATAACATACAGAAATATCCGTAGCTGTCTGAGATGTTTCTGTGTCTACTCCAGCAAATATATATTACAAATACCATGTGGCTTACATTGGGATAGTTGGCATTGCTAATGTTTTCTTTTTGTTATCCTAACACAGTCAGTTACATTCCATAGATGTCCTTAACATTACTGTACAGATTTTGTTATAATTCTATACAGCTATCAGGATTCTTGAATTGTGATTATCTTTCTGTAAACTTAGTACTGTATAATGTGATTGGACAACCGTTTCCTATTAATTACAGATTACTTGTTTATTTCTATAGTACGCTGTTGTAACTGCAATGCTCCGTTGTCCGCTGAGCTATTCTGAATTTCTTGCTGTACATTATAGGTTCATAGGTAGGTACTAGGCTATTGGCCCTGTACATTATAGGTTCATAGGTAGGTACTAGGCTATTGGCCCTAGGGCCTATGTAAGCCTAGCCAAAAATGTACCCTGGCTTTCGCCACCAAAGAAAATTATTTTCCTGTGCCCCTGTTGAGCAGAGCCACAGAAGTGATCCCCGGGGTGAATTTCCTATCTCCCATCCAATTATCAAGATTTTCTACAATATAGATGAAAATAAAAATAGAGAAATATGCACTCTAAGTTTGCAACTTAGGCAATGAATAGTGCAGCTAGAATTATATTATATTGGTAGGAACTGGTGGGCCTAAATCACTAAAACTATGTTTGGTCCCTTATGTCAGCAGTGATCTCAACTTTTACCAACAGAATTTGTAACAAAGTAAACATAGCTAAGGAAAGGACTCAAATTAAGGACACATTTTAAATGTTGACACTATTATCTTAGAAACTCTCAAGATGATTTTCAATTTTAGGAGGAATGGAACAAAACTTTGAGAAACACCAGGGGTGTCCCTACAAAATAGGTCCAGTTGAGGGGATCTGTTTCTCAGTATCATACAGGCTTCTGTGAGGTAAAAGGTGACCTCTGCCTCATGTATGGAGCTTCAGCAGGCCCTATTCTATACTGATATTGTAAATACCTTAAGGGATCTCAGCCTGTTTTGCACAATAAATACAACATGTTGGAGGGATAGGTATGTATCACAGAGAATACCAGTTCTGTGGAACTGTCTTCCACTCTGCTTAAAGCAAAGTGCTTCTCTAACTCTAGTCAAATGTAATTTGGATGAATATGAATGGGTAATCACAAATTCTCCCTGGTTTAGCAGTAACCTTGTCCCTGATAAATAGGGGAAAATGGAAACACCCCAACATATCCTTGTTCAGCACATCTCTGGGTTATTGGTAAGTGAAACGTAGGGGCTAAAAACCACCATGGGAATGTAAGACTAAGCTTCTGAAAATTCTCACAGATCAATAGCCTAAATAGCACATTTTACAATTGTCCATGACAATCAAAACAGAAGTTACAGCCACATGACTATATAAGGTAAACAGCCTTCCCAAGTACAGCAATGTGTATTGAGGCATACACATTTATTTATTTTATTTATTTTATATTTGTTAACCGGGAGAGTCCAAATGGATATGTGTCCATTTTCAGTGGAGGCCCGGGGAGAAAAGCTCCAGAGCAGTAACATCATTAACAAGAGAAAGACATGTTAACCAAAAGGTTCAATAAACAATATATAGAGTACACAATCTTTATACTTTTTATAGAAGTATAGTATATATAAGATAGTGAGTTAACCAAAGAGTGTATTTGCCAATATTCACAGGCTACATTAATAGATACATGTTATAGAGGTGTTTAACAGCAAGTATAGCAGGAAGATTGAGTAGATAACTTCATAACCCATTTCTACACGAGAGACATGCTATGTCCTTTAGGTTTCTTTACAGTGTTCAGTGATACTATAATGCCATGCAGACATTACAAAAGCAGTAGATAAGCTGTTACTCTAATTGCTGGAAACAGAGACATATGAGTTACTATCCAGGGGTAGTACAGGTACATAATCTGTGATTCAGGAAGTGTGTTTTGAGTAGTTTTTTTGAATTGAGTGGTGGAGTTGTTATTTATTATGTGTGCTGGAAGGGAGTTCCAGATTTTGGAGATGAAGTGGCTATAAACAGATCTACCTGCCTCATTTTTAAAGTTTGTTACCTTAAGGAGGTGTTGGGTACTTGATCTCAGGGATCTGGTAGTGGTGTAAGGCTGGAGTAGTTGCTGCAGAGCTGGTGTGTTGCCTGGATGATGTAGTACTTTGTGAGCAAGTGCTAGTTGGTTGACTTGAAAGGTCAGGGGGAGTTCTAGCCATTTGAGTTTATGTTAAGGCATGCAAAGATATGTTTACATTTAACAAAAAAAACATCAAATTCTATATAAAATGATTGATGGCTGGCCTGGATTTGCCTATGTATTATAGATACACAGGTCAAAGCAACATCAGAAGAAGCCACATAAAGTCACACAAAGTCATAGTTCAAGAGAAGTTCACTGTCAAGCCACCAATGCATGGATCTAAACCTGTCTGTCTAGATCTATATCTATCTCTATCACTGTCAAGCCAACAATGCATGGATCTAAACCTGTCTGTCTAGATCTATATCTATCTCTATCACTGTCAAGCCAACAATGCATGGATCTAAACCTGTCTGTCTAGATCTATATCTATCTCTATCACTGTCAAGCCAACAATGCATGGATCTAAACCTGTCTGTCTAGATCTATATCTATCTCTATCACTGTCAAGCCAACAATGCATGGATCTAAACCTGTCTGTCTAAATCTATATCTATCTCTATCACTGTCAAGCCAACAATGCATGGATCTAAACCTGTCTGTCTAGATCTATATCTATCTCTATCACTGTCAAGCCAAACATGCATGAATCTAAACCTGTCTGTCTAGATCTATATCTATCTCTATCTCTCTGACTGTGTGTGTGTGTGTGTGTGTGTGTGTGTGTGTGTGTGTGTGTGTGTATGTGCATGTGTGTTTCTATATATATATATATATATATATATCTATATATATACATATATATATATATATATATATATATATATATATTATGTTTATATAGATAGATATCTATGTATGTGTGATGGTGTATTTGTGTATAGAAATGTACAGCATCATTTAAAACAAATGATGTAGAAATGCCAACAGTTCAGCTGTATACACAGCAGCAGTTATACAAGGCTAAACCACTCTGCATATATTTCCACAACATGAATCAATTATTCCAGTGCCTAACAGCAGCAATATATCACTGTAAAAATTCAGCAGGCAATAAAAGTTAACCCCCTCTCCCAAATTGTAGCAGTCAGATTAAAGCAAAATAATTGTAATGCCAGTACCTAAGAAGGAATACTATCAAAGAAGGAATATTGGTTTGATAACAAAGTGCACTCTCTTGAGGCACTCCTAAAAATGGAGAACATCGATATCTGTGCAGTAACTGAGACCTGGTTCAAGGCTCCAGAGAGCACCCCTGCAATACCAGGCTACAACTCTTACCACACTTTTCGGCCACAAAACCAGGACCAAAACACTAAAGGTGGAGGAGTGTCAATATTCACCAAGGATATTCACACCACCAGGCTGGTTGACCAACACAATGTGTCTGAAATTCTCCAAGTGCAACTAAGACTAGGTAAGACTGCAATCCAAATTGTAGCTTGCTACAGATCCCCCACCATACCCCAAGATTCTCACTACACCTTTCTAAACATACTGGAAAATATTAAGATAGAACCAAACACCCTAATACTGGGTGATTTTAACTACCCTGCCATTAACTGGGAAAACTACTCATGTCCCAACACCTTTGCGCAACGGTTCTTGGAATTCATAAATTCCAACGCCCTGGATCAACTAATCCATAGTCCCACCAGGGGCTCCAATATCCTAGACCTGGTCATTACCAACATGGGAAATCAATGCTCCATACCTATGCTCACCCCCTCATTAGTCAGGTCTGACCATAAGCTAATCACCCTTAACATCCACATCCCACCCCCACCCCCAGTAAAGAAACCACCATAAAAAACTTCTCCAAAGCCAACTTCATGCTACTCAAGTCAGAAGTGACAAACTTCACGACACCCATGCAGACGGGAACTGAAAGTTCAACTGCTGAATCCTACACTAAGGCACTGTACGAGCACATCCACTCATGCATGAATCGTGCCATCCCAAATAGAACCAAAATGCTCTCATCCAAAAAAAGGAAGCCAATCCGGTGGGCCACTGCCATAAACAAACTTTACAACAAAAGGAAGAAACTTTTGCAGAAAAGAGGAAAATCCCAGGATGCAAAAAAACTCCCTTACTAGCCTCAGTAAGAAACTGAGTTGCCTCATAAAATCCTCCATAGCTAGTTATGAAAATAAAATTGCCAAAGATTCCAAAGACAACCACAAAGCATTCTATAACTATGTCAAGAATCTAAATGGTAATGCTCAGATCTGCTCTGAGCTAAAACAGAATGGCATTAAATATACTGATCTGAAGGATATTGCCAATATCCTGGCAGATCGATTCAGTGCCAACTTCACCCCCCTCTCACCCCCTAAATGGCCCATCTCAATACCGGAAGATTGCCAAATTCCAGTAATAACGGCCACACAGGTACAAAACGCACTCTCTAAAGCCAAGAATACAGCATCCATTGGACCAGATGACATCCCGGGCTGTGTACTACATGGACTACAATATGAACTGGTACCTCACCTAAGTGTCATGTTTAATCATAGTCTCACCTCAGGTTTCATGCCCACTGAGTGGCGCAGAGCTACAGTTATCCCAATCCACAAGGGGGGATCCACCTTGGATCCCGGAAACTACCGTCCCATCAGTCTGACAAGCCTTATCTGCAAGGCCATGGAGCATAGTATCATGGAACTTATAAAGAAAGACATTGGCAACCTTCAAACACTGGACCCCACCCAGTTTGGGTTTGTGAAGGGCCGATCTTGTCTCCTGAACCTGATTGACTTCTTTGAATCAGTCTCCAGAGCCATGGACAAGGGTAAGGTGGTCCACACAGCCTATCTAGACCTTGCCAAGGCCTTTGACACCACCCCCCACTCTGGAATCATAGATAAACTTACTAAGTTGGGCATTAATCCCTATGTCACCCAATGGGTTGCTAAATGACTTACTGATAGAACCCACACTGTAAAAGTAGCCGACTCCAAATCCAGCTCCAGACAAGTGACAAGTGGAGTACCTCAGGGTTCAGTCCTGGGGCCGCTCTTGTTTGGCATCTACTTCTCTGAAGTATAGGTCAACACTAAGGGACTCTGGCTAACAAAGTTTGCAGATGACTGCAAACTGGGAGCCATTATTGAATCCCCAAATGATGTGGATACTCTACAAAAGGGCCTTACAGAAACAGATGCTTGGTGCCAGAGCCATGGGCTCAAGCTCAATGCCAAGAAATGTATTGTTATCCCTTTGGGAAAAACATGTATCCATGAATTACCATATAGGTGGCAGTACACTAAACACAGAAATTGTGATAAGAGACTTAGGGACACAGGTGGACAGTGGTCTCACCTTCGATAACCACATCGCCACAACAGTCAGGAAATCCTTCTATGTGGCACACCTCATCACGAAGGGCTTTTCATCCAGAAAAAGGAGGTCATTGTCCCACTGTACTCATCCCTCATTAGACCCATTATAGAATACAACGCCCCATTTGGTATGTACCTCTCAAGACATCTGCAACAACTGGAAAGGCCTCAGAAATACCTCACTAAAGGAATCACAGGCCTAAAGCAGATGCCCTACGCTGACCACCTTAAAAAACTCCAGCTATACTCTGTCGCATATCATCTACTCAGAGGTGATCTCTGCTTAACATACAAGGCCATGTCAAACCCAGAGCTGTTGGACATGCTACACTTAAAAAATCCCAATCCCTCAGAGCTGCACGCTCCAGGGATCTAAACCTTGTCATCACAATAAACAAAACATGCTGGAGGGATAGGTTCCTGACCCAGAGACTCCCCAGACTCTGGAATAGATTACCCATACATGTAAAGCAGAGTGCCTCTTTGGACCTCTTCAAGAGGAACCTTGACGATTGGATGGGAGAAAGGAAATTCACCCCAGGGATCACATCAGTCGCCCTGCTAGACAGGGGTCCAGGAAAGTAAATAATGTGGGAAGAAATAGCCAGGGAATTGTTATGGCTAGGCTTGTATAGGCCCTAGGGCTGATAGCTTAGTACCAACCTATGAACCTATGAACCTAAGCAGCTATGAGAGCAGTCACAATAGCAAACAACAAGGCATCAAAAGTAGTCTACCAGATTCTGGAATATGACTCTGAAAATGGCACAAAGAAACACTATCAGCTTGCAAAACAAAGACAGAAAGCTAAAGAAAGTAGTCATCAGTCACCTCTCATAAGAAATGCCAGCAACAGGCTGCTCACCAGTCCACAGGAAATCACAGATAGACAGAAGGAGTACTTTCAGAAGCTTGTGACTGAAGAAAACCCCACAGAAGTTGTACTGCCTCCAACACAGTCTACAATGAAAGAGGAAGAAAAGCCCACTTGGAAGGAGGATGAACAGCACTAAGAAAAAGGAAAAGCAACAGGCTCACAAGAGGTCAAAGTGTATATATATATATATATATATATATATATATATATATATATATAAATATATATGGGTCTAGGTTACAACGTCGACAGATGAGAAGACCGACAGCGAAATCACCGACGCGAGAAGATCGACGGATGAAAACACCGACGCGGAGAACACTGAGATGGGGAAAGGATGTGTAAGTATGCGGTAGTGACGGACGTTAGGGTGC
>NC_056740.1:173946177-174003677 GCF_019279795.1 Protopterus annectens | reverse complement strand
AATACTACTGCATGGTACAGAAAACGTGGGTGGTGAAGGTAGAGCAGATGAAGAAGCCAGAGGTGATGGAAATGAAACGCATGAGATGAGTGGTGGGACACACTGTGGAAGAAAGAAAGAAATGATAACATCAGAGCAGAAGCCAAAGTAGCTCAAGTTGCAGAGAAGGTCAAAAAGGACAGATTACAATGGCCTGGAAAAAAGCAGACACCTCTCTGGTGAAGACGATTTGGGAGGGACAAGAAGATTGCAAGAGGAATTGAGATTATCCAAGGAAGAAATGGATGGATTGTGTAAGACAAGGCCTGTGAAAATCAGGCATAACCAGTTGAAGAAGGTAAGAGAGTGGCATTGAATTAAGAAGGATGGCTTCAGTTGACGCAACACCCTGACCGTATATAGAAAAATGGAAAAAAGGGGGTTGATGATGATGATGAATTATAAAGCTACTGACCTATTGAGATGTGTAGTAATAACTCTGCTGCTCCTTCTCACCCACACTTGTCCTCACAAAATCAGCAAATAGTCAAAAGACAGTCAGCAGGGCTATTATTAGTAGCATCTTCTAACCAAAATACAATACCAGTCCTTAATTCTTTTGGGCTAGCACTTTACTGGCAGTCCTTGTAAATTCAGTTACTTGTAATACTCTCTGTTTTATACACTTCTCTAAATGATGTTCCACCTCTGCTTCTCTTGTCCAGTCTACTGAGATGGCCTTTGATACCACATGGAACTTTCAAGATGCTCCTAAGAACTGTTCAGTATATTACCATCAACAGAAGTATACAATTTTCTCTTGTCAGTTTCTGATAGATTTATTATAATTCTGCCGTTTTTCTTAACCTTCATTGCATCTACCATCTGAGTGTCACCATGAAGGTGTAACTTCAGTGTCATGGGCCCAGGATGACTGTCATTTCATTGTCTTTATGGCTATAACTTCATTTAAATGTGCTATGGCTTTTTGTTAGCTTGTTCCATAGTTGAAAAGAATGCTTTTGTACTTAGTGACTGGTGGGGAAATATTAATGACTGCTGCTGCTGTGGCTTGCTAGAGAGAGCTAAATAGCAGATATTATCAAAATGAGTTATGTGCTTTAAACATACAACAACAAATAACTTTTGTGACAGCAATGCATAATTAGTGAATTTAACATCATTTTGACTACTTTGATAGCTATATTTTAATATTAATATTTTACCTACCCCAGTGGTTTCATGCTATACATCTTGTCTATTTGAGGGTTACAGGAGTGGGTGCATGAATGCTTCCACACATGTGCCAACCTTGTCTACAATGAGAAGTTATATTTATCACCATGCACATGCAGCTTGATTCTATGCTTCTGGCAGAATACCCTGTCTTCAGTGAGGCATCAACAGCATGTCATATTATGCTGCCTTCCATCCCACTATATGGGTCAGCTGGTATCAGCTGATCTCTCCCCACCCTCTCTAGCTGACATCGCCAGCACATTGACTGTGAATGTTCTGTGTCACAGTCCATCCATCAACACCAAAGAGCTGTTAAGTCACCATTCTTGAATGTTTGAAGGATATAATACAATGTCTCCTATTGACCTCTGACTTTTTAACAGAAATGATATTTTACAGTTGTCCGATTCAAAAAATGCATGTAAGTAGTTTATTGACATTCATCTGATCATCCAAAATAGGCATTTTCCACTACACAAGATGACTCCAAAAACGTACAGTAGGTACCACGTGTGGCTCAGGAGCTAAGAATATTTCTTCAAATGAAATGATGAAGCACATGCTGATTGGAAAGGATGCCATCTCAAAAAAAATATATAGGCACAAATCATGGATTCATAGGTTCTTACAGCAAAAGGCAACTATCAGGAGGCTGAACCACATCACCCACAACTTTAATGAGACTAACAGTGTCCGTTATTATGTAGATTTTCTGCACATATCTCTGGTGAACATTTGTGATTGTCCATTCTGTTATTCAGACTGGTTTTACATTGTTTGATAGGTCAAGGCAGCCTATACCAGAAATGGGATACTTTGGGTTAGGTATCTGTCACATCATCTGATCTTGTTGATGGGATAATGTAGGTTTAGGTCTATAGAATAGGTGTTTGCATTATCACCTGTTCTGTTTAGATGAAGGAGTTCAGAAAATGCAGGGTCATTCATAGCATGGAAAGCTAAGCAGAATTTACCACTCAGAAGTGTCTATGACACCGAGTAGAGGGAAATAGATTTTAGTCTATCACAAGTGCCTTATGAGTGTGTCTAATTTAAGTGGAATTTTATCAATATGTAAGCAGTAGTGATGCTAGTTTTACCAAAGGAAGCTATACTGCATTTCATGGTGTTGAGGTAAAAGTCCACATTTAATACACCAATTACTTATTTGGCCCAGCTCCTGGTAGAGAATTTGAGTACTAGAATTGAATTGAATAATCACCCTCAGTTTGAAGTAATCAGCAAAGCTGGTTAAGTGTAGTCATGTGATATTGGATGTTATGTCACATAAATATAGACCAAAGAGGATGAGGCCCAGAACAGAGCCTTGTGGGATATCAACAGTGATTTTTTTTAGTCTAGAACAAATATCAATAACCTTAATAGCATGGATTCTGTTATACAACCAGTTAGCAATGCAACTAAGTATGCATGGGTTAGTTTTGAGTTGGGAGAGTTTGTCAAAAATGACATTACGGGAGGAGCTGATTACGTAGCATAGGGGGATAAAGTCCTGACTATGGCCTAGTCAACCTGAGTTTGATTAGTGGCTTGAGCAACTGATGGAGTGGCAAAAAGGGATAAGAGTACTAATTCCAGGTGGGGGAGAGTTCATCAATGAAGCTCCCTTAGGGGAAGCATGGCTCAGAGAAGGGAGTTGCCATTAGACATAATTGATGAGCATGTGAGTCAGTGCAAGGAGTGGGTAGATTATATAAAGAACCCCCCCTTGAATGAATGTAAAGATGGCCAACACCTCTGGGCACCTTTAGGTTCCATGACTGAACACAGCAATAATGGATTATGTTTTTTGGGGGGATAGGAGGTAAGCAGGATATATATATATATATATATATATATATATATATATATATATATATATATATATATATACATTATTATCAGGACCCATAGAAGTAGTGCTTTTAATATTGTAAAGTGCCAAAAGGACCTAGCCCAGATATGGTTTCAGAAGAAGGCGTATGAGGGGAAATACTGAGGATAGAGAGTAGGGTATGAAGGTGAAGTTGTTAGTACCAAACTGTTGGTTACTGCTAAGCTTCTTAATATACTGTAGCTGAAGAAGGACTTATTGTTGTCTTTTGAATTAGTTGCAATACTAAGTTCATATCTGGCATTATATTTTCTAGTGTTAAGTTTGGGAGACTTACTTGCCAGTTTTAAATCCATCTATAATGATGAACTGTGCACATTTTAGTTATGGTTAGAAGATTTTCTCTTTTTATTACAGAGTTTGTTTAAGTAATAGTTCCACCATATGGGTTTATGGTGGATTTGAAGAGATACTTCAATGCATCTATCTAAAAACTTATAGAATTCATAGCAGTAGGCAGTAGTCACAATTATAAGGTTTGTTGTGGAGCTATACAATTTGTCATTGTTATTAAGCTCAGTAAATAGTAAATACATGGTTTGGGAATGATCCCTGAACATAGAGAAGTTATTAAGGGTCAAAAGACAGCTTTTCATAGGGAATATCGCAGTCAGATGGTCATATTTGACTAGGGTAGGGGTAACGTGGTATGGTGCAAATGGGAGAAATGTTTATGAAGATAAGATCAAGACGATTATCACTTCTGGAGGATGGGGACAATTTGGTCAAATGGTCTTGGCATATTTGTTGTTGGTTGTAAATGTCTGTCAGTTCATGTGTGGATAGTTGAAATTACCCTTAATAAAAGTATTTAGTTTGATTGCTAAGTTTTCTAACCGGTTAAGGTGTTGTGTGTTTGATTAGGGTTTTTCATTTTACAGACAGACAGGCTAAATAATAAAATAAGCTAGAAATGGTGTTTCATTTATGCATACATAATAGAAAGCAGAAATGAAGAATCTTTGACTGAATGCTGACTTTGCTGAAATAACAGTTTGTCAAGGGAAGATTGCAGAGAGAACTTGTTATGTTCCTTTCTGAAGGAAAGAATCAAGAGAGAAATTAAGCTAAAAACAAGATGTAGTCTAAGGATCAAGGATTGGGGGGTGGATATAGTCAATAGAGGAAAATGACTGAAAAGGAGAATATAATGCTGTGTGCAGGATAGCAGGCAGTTAAGGTTACTAAGTTCATTCGACCTGTTACTTCAGAAAAGATGTCTACAGCATGAATACAGAAAACAGGTCATCTAGAGACTACGTCAGTTTACGTTGTTTAAGACAATCAGAATAATGTACAGCAACTTGAATTGTTTATCAGAACTGTTAATGGAGACAGTATTTCGGATATTGTAAACATCTAATAAAACCTTATTAAATGAACTGCAGTGTTTGGAGAAATTCATGCTAAACAGTGCACAAGACTTGGTTCATAAGGGAGAGACTGACGCCTATTGGAGCACAAGCTTGGGTAAGTAAGACTTTTGTTTCTCAGTCTCATGGCATACAGTATTTCGAGCTAATTAAGGTACAGTACCATCATATCAAATCTTACATTGTGCATGATCTGAAGGGGTCAAAGATGGGGATCTATGAGTGGCTATAATGTGGTATCTCATTTTATTGAGTATAACTAGTACTTAAACAGGTTACAGGTGTGTAGCACACAAAATCTGGTGAGCAATGATGCGGTTAAGAATAATAACAGACACTCCACCACAGTTGCAGTCAGGTTTGAATGCTTGACAGACATTGCCCCCTGGAATGAAGGGATTGCCATTACTACAATGTAACCTGGTTTCTGTAATGTTGATGGCTTCAAGGTCAAGAAGGTCTCAAGTTCAGAGATGCTGTTGTTTAGGCATCTGGCATTCCACAGTGTTATATCGATATTATCCAGATTTGAGATTATTATGTTAAGATGTCCATCGGGGGAACTCCGTCTAAAAAGCACCATAGTGGTTGCAATTTTTTATCCAGTATGTGAAAACCAAGGGGTGAAAGATGCAGGCCATCCCTGGCTATTGATCATTCTGTTCCATGAAGACCCACACAGGAAACCCCTAGAATGACAGCAATTTATAGGTTCATAGGTTCATAGGTGTGTACTAGGCTAATGGCCCTGGAGCCTTTACAAGCCTTGCCCATAGGATTACCCTGGCATCGTGCCACCCAAACTTAGTTCCCAGTGCCTCTTTCAAGTAGAGCTGCTGGAGTGATCCCTGGAGTGAATTTTCTATTTCCCATCCACTCATCAAGATTTCTCTTGAACAGGTCCAGCGAGGTGCTTTGTTTGACATGTGTGGGAAGTCTGTTCCATAGCATGTGCAGTCTCTGGGTTATGAACCTGTCCCTCCAGCACATTCTGTTGATTGTGGTAATGAGGTTGAGGTCTCTGGAGCATGTGGTGGGAGGGATTGGGATTTCTTTAGATGTAGCATTTCTAACAGAGCTGGGTCAGACATGGATTTGTAAGTCAAGCAGAGATCGCCTCTAAGTAGGCAATATGAGACAGAGAATAGTTGGAGTTTTTTGAGTCTGTCCATATAGGACAAGTGTTTAAGGCCTAGAATCCTCTTTGTAAGGTACTTTTGTGACCTCTCCAGTTGTTGCAGATGTCTAGTGAGGTACATGCCAAATGGGGCATTGTAGAGGGAGACAATGACCTTTTTCTTCCTGGATGCAAAACCCTTAGTAATGAGATGTGCCACATAGAAGGACTTTCTGACCACAGTGGCAATATGGTGGTCGAAAGAGAGGTTGCTGTCAACCTGTGTTCCCAGATCTCTTATAATGCCTTCTGTCTTCAGTGGACTACCATCGATGTAGTAATTCATGGGAACTGGGTTTTTCCCAAAGGGGATGACAACACATTTTTTAACATTGAGCTTAAGGCCATGGTTCTGACACTAGGCATTGGTCTTAGTGAGGCTTTTCTGTAGGATGTCACCATCACTTGGGGAGTTTATAATAGCTCCCAACTTGCAATCATCTGTGAACTTTGTCAGCCAGAGTCCCTTCATTTTGGCCTGGACTTAAGAGAAGTATATACCAAACAGCAGAGGATCCAGGACTGAACCCTGTAGGACTCCACTCGTGACTGGTTGGCAGTCTGACTTGGAGTCAGCTACTTTCACACTGTGGGTTCTATCTGTGAGCCAGTTTGCAACACTCCTAGTGATATAGGGGTTGATGTCTAGTTTACTGAGTTTTTTTATGATTCCTGAGTGGGGAATGGTATCAATGGCCTTGGCCAGGTCAAGGTAGGCTTTGTGAACAACCTTGCCTTCATCCACAGCTCTGGTGTCTGACTCAAAGAAGTCAACCAAGTTGAGTAGGCATGATCTACCCTTCACAAAACCAAACTGTGTGGGATCCAGAGTTTGGAGATTCCCTATATCCTTGTTTATTAGGTCCATGATGATGCATTCCATAGCTTTGCATATCAGACTCATCAGGCTAATGGGGCAATAGTTCCCAGGGTCTGTAGTCACTCCTCGTTTGTGGAGAGGGATGACTGTAGCAGTGCGCCATTTGGTAGGGACAAACCCTGAGGTGAGGCTGTAGTTGAACAAGACACACAGGTGAGGTGCCAGTTCACTCTATAGTTCATGTAGAACACAGCCAGGGATATTGTCAGGTCCCATAGAAGCTGCATTCTTGGCCTTAGACAGTGCTGTTTTAACCTATGCAGCAGTAATACTGGGTGCCTGGCAATTTACAGTTTATGTGATAAGTCCTTTGGGAAGAGAGAGAGAGGGTTAAAGTTGCCACTGATTCTGCCAGCCAGTATATTGGCAATATCTGTTGGCTCGGTACAGGAGGTACCATTGTACAGCAGATTAGAGCAAATCTGGGTATTGCCATGGAGATTCTTTACATAAATATAGAAGGCCTTGTGATTGTCTTTACCATCTGCTGCAATTTTGTTTTCATAGCTAGCTTTAGAGGATTTGATGAGGGATCTCAACTTTTTGTTGAGGCTGATAAGGGAGTTTTTCCAGTCTTGGAACTTCACCTTATTCCTCATCAGTTTCCTCCTTCTTTTGTAGAGTTTGTTTATGGCAGGTGGCCAGCAGATTGGTTTCCTATTTTTGGAGGAGAGCATCTTGGTTCTATTGGGTATGGCGAGATTTCCATTTGCATGGGTGTCATGTAATTAACCACCTCTGTTTTAGGAGCCAAAAGTTAGCTTTGGAGAAGTTTTTCATGGTGGTTACCTTTGCGAGGGTGGGGGTGGGGGGATGGATGTGGATTTCCAAGATGATTAGTTTGTAACCAGGGAGAAGTTGACTATTGGTGTAGAGCAATGGTCGCCCATGTTAGTAATGACCAGGTCAAGGATGTTGCTTCCTCTAGTGGGGGAAAGAACGAGCTGGTCCAGGGCACTGGAATTAATGAATTCCAGGAAATGTTGGGCAAGTGTATTGGTACATGAGTAGTTTTCCCAATTAATGGAGGGGTAGTTGAAGTCACCCAGTATGATAGTGTTAGGTTGGACCCTAATATTCTCCAGGGTGCTAAGGAATGTGGAGTGTGAATCATGGGACATGATTGGGGACCTATAGCAGGCTATGGCCTGAATCGCTGTCTTACACTATGTTAGCTGCACCTGAAGTATGTCTGATGCATTATGTTGTGCTACCAGTCTGAAGGTGTGTGCATCCTTTATGAATATGGAAACACCACCACCTTTCGAGCTTTGGTCCAAGTTCTGGGGCCAAAAGGTGTGGAATGAGTTATAGCCTGGTAGTGCAGGGATGCTTTCTGCTGCCTTGTACCAGGTCTCTGTTACAGCACAAATGTCAAAGTTCTCCATTTTAAGAAGTTCTTCGTGTGAGTGAAATTTTAAATTTAGACTTCTAGCATTGAGCAGCATGACCCTCAGATTGCATTTGTTTGTAGCTGTTACAGTGGTAATTTGGTCTTTTGAACATTGCATATAAAAGGCACTATAGGGGTGGCAAGAGCCTTGGCCAGTATCCAGAAGCCCAGGGATGACAGATGTAGGCCATCTCTGACAAATCATCGAGGTCTGTCAATCATGTCATCTTAGGCAGACAGATAATGGATCCCCTTAGAGTGACGCCAAAAACTTAACCAATTGTTGAAATCAATCACTTTCTGCTTGTACTGTGGTATCATTCTGGGTGATGGTAGGATGCTGCTCAGGGCTAAGGTCATACCTGCCTGGGCTACATAATCTGAGAGTTCCTCCATGTCTCTTTTCATCTAGTCCAGGGAGGTACATCTCAGGTCATTCACCCCCATATGTACAGTGACAGAGTCATATTTGTACCTGTTGTTGAGGGACCTGAATGCATGCATTATGTGGCGGATCCTGGCACCTGACTGGCAGCTGACTGTTACTTTCTCCTTATTCAACCTAGTGAGTGGGACATCAGTGTGCCTCACTATCGAGTCACCTATGACTAGCGTGTTGGGCATGCTGTTTTGCCTTAGAGGCTTTGGTTGAGTGGCACATTGTTTAGGACAGTTGTGTGTCTCATGATTAGTGCTGTGTTGTGGTGGTCAAGTGCATTTCTGCCTTGGAGATCTCTGCTGTTTGGATAGATCTTTATTGAGAACCTCCATGAAGGTGGGTGTGTGGTTTGTGTTTTTATGTGAAGGCAGTGCTGGTATGTGTTCTGGAGGGCTATGTGTTCCATGTGGTGTGGTGCAAGTGTTGACCTTCTGCTCTTGACCAGCTATTCCACTCTTGGCTGGAGACTGCATGGCTTCCAATTTGGATATATAAGTGCATCTCTCACAAGTCTGAGTGTTGGGATGTAAAAGAAGGGGGTTATCTGTGTACATGAGGCAGTTGCTACATTGCCTCAGGATGCCCAAATTCACCAGGTTAACTAACCTTTAGACATGCCTGTAGGGGTTGGCATTAATAATATGTACTGGAGCTGTTTCCTTGTAGAACGTTTAGTGCTGGTAGCACTTTTGTGAGCTACAATAACTGCTACAAGAAGCCTGGTAAAGTGCTAGACTAATAAGCTAGTAAAAGTGCAGTAGAGGAGAACTAGCAGATCTAAGGGAAAAGTTGAAGAACAGACTTTGTCACTGCTCAGAAGCTTACAAACAGTCCTGGATACAGTAAATCTGTATCTGGACTAGACTAGTTATAGAAAAGGTGGGAAACAAGCGCAATTGTGGGATTTTAAATCAGAAAGTTGAAATATGTGGAAAAAACTGCCCAAACGGCCAATGAACTACAATTTCTGGGTCAGAATCCACTCCTCTTGTGGTAGATAGGCTACCTAGTGCTTACCACTCCCACTGGTAAGCTAGAAGGTTTCCCTCCAACACAGAAAGGGTTGGGGGGGCTCAGAAGCTTACAAACAGTCCTGGATACAGCACATCAGTATCTGGACTAGACTAGTTACAAGAAAGGCAGGAAACAAGCAGAAACATGGGCTTTTAAACCAGAAAGTAGAAAGAGAGGGAAAAACTGCCCAAATGTCCAATAAACTACAATTTCTGGGCCAGAAACCACTCTTGTGGTAGATAGGCCACCTAGTACTTATCACTCCCACTGGTAAGCTAGAACACTTTCTTTCAACACAAAAAGGCTTGGGGGACTCATAAGCTTACAAACAGTCTTGGATACAGCAAATCTGTATCTGGACCAGACTAGTCATAGGAAAGGTGGAAAACAAGTGCAAACACGGGCTTTTAAACCAGAAAGTAGAAAAAGTTGTTTACTAGACAATTATTGAAGTCAATTACTTTATCTTTGAATATTGGCTTTACGCTTGATGGTGGCAGAATGATGCTCAGTACCAGAGCCTTGCCATCTCTGAAGGCATGAGTAGAGGGCTAAGCCATGTCTTAATGCATCACCCCTAGTGTGCAGCCTAAGACCATTTACCCCCACATAAAAACTACAACAATGTAACAGTATATGTGGCAGTGCAGGGATCTAAGGGCCCTATTGACATCCCTAATCCTTGCATCAAAGGCACAGCTTATTGACATCATATTTTTAGCCATCCTGGTACTTGTGTCTATATATCCTACAATGGAGCCACCAATGACTAAAACATTTTTGGGGTGTGCTGTAGGGCACTGGCACCTTATGTTTACAGACTTGCAACAAAGGTGACTCCCAATAACAGAAGGTGTGTGTGTGAGTGTCGTGTTTGTGTTTATGCTGCATAGTTAAGATAAGCTAGTAGGATGTCTAGGAGATCTAGGAGGCTTAGGTGAGAATATCTTTACTACCTCAGCATATGAAAAAACAATGCTCTGATCTGGTATTACATGGTGGTTGTGGTGCTGATTACTGACAGTGGGAAGTATGGAAAGATTAGCCTACAACTTAGATAAGTACGTACATTTCTCACAGGTGGAACCAATATGCTTTAGAAGAAGTAGATTGTCAGTAAATATGAAGGCAATTGCTATACTGCCTCAGGACACCGAGTGCTAATAGGCTGGCTAAGGAAGAGGGCAAAACAGGTTGAGACTATGTTGACCCGTAGTGTTTTTTTTTTTTTTTTTTTGTTTTGGGAGGAGGGGGGACTTTTAATTATACCAATAATAGTTAAAATAATAAGCAGAATGTATACATTTAAAATCACTGAAAAAAACAGGGAATGTTGAGGACAGACTATGTATAACTACCTTAGTGACAATAGAGAGGGGGATCAGTTTGGAATCAAATTTTGTTCAAGGAAATTGCTTATAGCTGCAGTTAATTGTGGGTTCTCAATATTCTGGGTCTGTGGAATACAGAGGAAAGGCAAATTAATTAATCAGTTTAAGGGTAGAGCCTCGTCAAAAAGATACTTGTGTGTTTGGTATCAAGAGCCAATGAAAGAAGAGTGGGAGGGGAATTCTGTGGTCAAATTAACATAAGAGGTAAACAACTTGATAGCCACTGGTGGAAAGTGGGAACATGTTTCAGATTTCTCTTGATAACCTCGGAAAGCTTTCTTTCCTTTTAAATAGAAATACTGTTCCCCAGATCCTCCTTCTATTCATAGGTAATTAGCTTCTAAATCACACTGGAATCAAGCAATAAATAATATAAGAAACAAAATAAAGAAAATAAACCAAGAAATTTACCCTTCCCACATAGCAGTCTGGTCAATGGCAGAGGCTGTTTCAGTCAGGTTTCTCTGAAAAACATTGTTTTTTTCTGTTTAAATAGAAATGCTGGTCCCTAGCTCATCTCAGTTCATAGGTAATTAGCCTGTAAATACTATGGATCATTAGTACACATAAACAAGAAGAAACAGCTTTGTTCCTTCAATATGTTTGTGCTGTCAAAGCATTACCATTTAGTCTCAAATTAACAAACTAGCAGACTATGAAAAAAGGACGTACTCCTATACTTCTCTGTGACAGTGGACCTATATTAGGTTCAGAAATATAGGCCTTATTGGTTAAAGGCTAATTCATTACATAAATTTTCCTCCAGGGCCAAAAGCATGAAAATGAACATAACAACCTTTTTTACATTCCCACTATGCCAAGAATCGATATGATCAGATTCACTCAAAAATATTAAAGCCTGTAACTTACCCCACTGCCAAGTTCACTTATCCAAGGCTTTATCCCTGGATCCTGGAAAGAGTAAGTAGTGGCTAGATTTTCCAAGGTACTTATTGTCTCAACTCCAGTCCAGTAGAGAACTATATCCATCCTACCAGGTTTAGAAAAGACTTACAGAAACAGGTCATTTAGCTCATTAGAATGCCAACAAGTATCAATTGCTGGGCTGTAGTCAGTATGATTTCCATTCAAAACATAAACTTGTGGCTGATTACTGTTTTTATCCTTAAAAATATATGGACTCGTAAAAATGACAAAACAATGGTGATTAACATAACTTTAACTTTTGTTGCATTGGGTCATGCTCTTTGCAATAGCCTTGAAACAAGAAACGTTTCCTATGCCCCCATCAACTGGCTTAATTGTTGCTTACAGAAAAGGTCACTGACAGTTAAGATATGTATTTGTTCATGATATCCTGCAGTCATCGAGGCAGAATCTCTCAATGAGTAATGTTGGATGACTTCTGTTTAGTCTCTTAACTAAATAAATGTATCTTCATTTGCTATGTACAGTATAACTGTTACATACATATAATGTGGTGATCTATAACTCCTGACAGCCCTCCTGAGGACATCCAAAGAAAGCCACAAGTATAATTTTTAAGGAAGCCACAAGTAGAATTTTTGCACACCTCATAAGGATTTCAAAGCATAAAACATGCAGTTAACATAAGAAAAGCTAAAGTATTGTAGACTGCTGTCTGAGGAACCTCAAGTTAAAGTACAATCTTCAAAGAATAATACAAGACTAAGCCACTGTTTATTTGAATGAGTCAACCATTTTATGGGGTCTATATTAGATAATTGAACTTTCAAAAGTTCAAGTGTCATATGGTCGATACCATATGACTGAATTTTTGAAAGTTCAAATGTTTTTAACGGAGATCTCCGTAGAGCACAGAATGGGAAGATTTCCCTTTTCTGTAATGCGAACTCAGAGTTGGTATATTTAAAGAATGGGGTATGTTGGAAACATTCAGGTAGGTTATTTGTGTAGTTTAATTTTTTTTATTAGATATTCGAACTTTTAAAAGTTCGATCATATGGTGTTGACCATATGACAATCTAACTTTTGAAAGTTCGATTATCTAATATAGACCCATTTTATGTACCTTGGTGTCAGGTTTGATTTTACCATGAAATAAACACTCTGACACTCTAACAATCATAGATAATAAGAAGTTTGACCTGTCCCTTAAGTGTCTGTATTACAGTACTGTAGAAGTTAGAAAAGACATTAGGACTAGTGCTTTACTTCCACCCATGGTATGTGGATACCTACAGGTGTACAGAACCTCTACTGGCAATGATCATGCCCTCAAGAACCTAATGCACAAACTATGCCACTTCTGCATAATGACTCCTTTAAGAAAACATCACTGCTGGATAATTCATGAAGTACAGAGGCTTTCAGTTGTAGAATGGTTCAGCTTTGCTTTGTGTAGCCTGCTTTTCAAAATAAAGCTTTTTCATAACTTAGCTATTGCACTAAGAAACCCTATACTTAAATCTCATCAACTTCTCTTCCTTGCTACTATACTCTCCCACCCCTCCTTTCTCTGATTATAACTGTTTTTCTCCTAATCTCTCGACTCTCCTATAAATTTCTTTTACTTAGCTACTTTTCTATCCCACTCCTCCTTTCTCTTTTTATTACTGTTTTTCTCCAACACTCTTGTCACTCCTGTATTTCAACCCCTCTGTCTATTACCTCTCTAACCTCTCAAACAACTTAGTTGACTCATGAAGACATTATTGAGGCTTTTTGTTATTTTCCTGTTGCTCTATTGCAATACACTTTTATCAACTGTTCTCACTACTGAACTGTTATCTTTTTTTTAAATTTTCAGTATGGCTTGAATGTATGTAGTTATATTTTCATATGCTTATTTGTTATATGTAACATTGTTATTGTTACTGTGCATTGTTACTTATTGAAATTTAATGTTACTGTGTATAGTTACTTATTTAGGTGTGGAGCTTTCCTCCTCGGGTCTCCACTGAAAATGGGCCACTGGCCCAGTTGGACCAACCGGGTCAACAAAAGACAAATAAATACATATATAATGTGAATGAATGAAGGCTCTTGAAATGAATTAGTGGGAATGATGGTATTGCCATAAACATACCTAAAACTCAACTAAATAAAAGTGATCAGTATTTCCTGTCACTGGAGATTGTCAATATGGATGTCCATCCTGTGTCTGTTAGAGAAGCAACACACTTAACATGTACTTCCTCAGCACTTCAACCCAAGACCACTTAGTAATCAAATTTATTGATTGATTCTTAATTCCATGTGCTGACTGAGGTAGTTCATTCCTATTTTTGATTAGCTTTTCAATGTACAGCACATGCAACCAGCAGGGCAGCCCGCAGGATTTTTTGCAGGGAGATGCAAACCCAGAGCCTCCTCATTCAGCCTCCCCTGCAGCCATTCCAGTGTCCCATTACTTGGCTATTTCTCCCCAGCTGCCATAAACACTGTTCGAAACTTTCAGTGCGCATACTGTTTTATGCTTTACTTCTATAATAATTACAGATACTTGGATTTAATTTACAACTTTTATTTCAAAATTTATAGCACAAACACTGATAGACATTTGCTAAACAAAGCAATAGTCTTACAATGAAAACAGACTTAGCCTTAAAACTTCTCTACATTTAAAACTCACATTCTCTGAAACAGAATTGAAACCCACATTCAAAGAAAATGCATCTGGCCAGTGACAGGTTAAGTTTACCTTTTGGCTGTTTTCAAATCATAGGCCCATTGCACACATTTTCAAGACCATGCTAAAGTTCTTTGATTCACCTTCCTAATTGTTTTAATTATAATGTATAATTGAATTACATCCCTTGTATAGTACAGCACCACTTGTTAGAGTGTGTTTTAAATTTATACTTCTGAACGTATTTTCCAGTAAGCAATGAAACAAAACATAGGAACCAATAATGACAAACTGCCCATTTCAGAACATTTCAACCATGAAAGGTCACTCAGATTTCTGTCATTACAGTCCACCAGTGTCAGTCAATATGCACAATCTCTGCAGAAGTAAAAGTCATATGAATAATTCCACATTAAAGAGATCTGAAACTAACAAAGAGGTTGTTGTTAGAAAACAACTTTATATTTCATTGTTTCATCTACAAATGCAGTGCCTGCTGCCAGTGAAGAATAAATTGCCTGTGTTACATTAAAAAATGGCAAGCTGGTATATTGTAATAGGGAATGGGTGGTGCACTGAAAAACAGGTTCATAGTTACTAGGCATCTCATCCAAAGGAGGACATACTCAGGACAGTAGCACCTCACCCCATTAAAATACAAATCTACATGCTGTGGGAGTAGAACCTATAACTCTCTCCATCAAGATGAAAGTATGCTACTTGCTGTGCCACTAACACTGTTTTAAAATTATATACCACAATAGTGATACCATTTGCTAAACAAAACAGTTGCACATTTTAAGCAGACTTAGCATGATCAGCAGTAAACTTCTCTGACCTTGAAGCTCAGGATTCCCTGAAAATGCACTTGAAAATAAAATTCTACCTGCTAACTCTAAATAGGGCATTTCACTTTCTCTCAGACACACACACACACACACACACACACACACACACACACACACACACACACACACACACACACACACACACCTCAACCAAGAAATCTGGACAAAATCTAAAATAAATATGGACAGTTAATAAATATTGCTCTCATGAACTTAAAAAATTGCTAGAATAACAGGATTTGTGTTAGTGTGCATTTTTCTAAAGGATATGACATCTAAAACTCAAATATCTTATTTCGCAATTTCAATCCTTTTTAGGAGGTATATGGGGAAAAAATCTGGACATTCTGCAAAAACCTGGACAGCTGAGTGGTATGCTACCTCCCTGTTATACACACACACACACACACACACACAGACATACACACACACACACACACACACACATACACACACACACACACACACACACACACACACACTGGGGAGAAGGGGACAAAGGCCCAAAACTAGGGACACATTTAGAAAATTGCTAGAATAATAGAATTTGTGTTAGAATGGATTTTCTAAATGATATGAAGTCTGAAAGTTAAATACATGTCATTATTTAGTAACTTTAATCCTAAGCTCATCCCAGTGATTTGTCAAAAAAATAAAACAAACATAATTTTTATGGGGCAGACCAGAAATATAAGGCAAACATCTGGACATTCTGTGAAAAACTGTACAGTTGAGAGGTATGACACACACACACATACACCCCCCACTTATTTACAAAGTGGATAGAACAACAAGGTTTGCATTAGTATGCATTTTCTGATGATATGAAGTCTAAAACTCAAATGTCTGCCATTATTTTCTGACTTCAGTCCTCAATTATTTGCCAGAAAAACACAATTTTATGAGAAACAAAATGAAAATATGAGGAAAAAATCTGTATAATTGCAAAGTATGACCCCCACACACTCCTACCCCCCTCTTTCTTACACACAAACACACCCCTACCTCCCTACTTCTTACATCCACAAACCCTTACCTATTTCTCATGTACACACCTCTTAAACAAACACACATATGCACACACCTACCTATTACTTGTACCTTTGTCCACAGTCCCAACATCTTCTGGAATTCAAATTCCATGTGGGTGTGGAAGATGAAGACATAAACCATCAGTCTCACAGACACAAAGGGCGTTCTTAAAGAAGAATGCCCTAAAAAATATATAAACACACCCACACACACACACACATATATATATATATATATATATATATATATATATATATATATATATATATATATATATATATATATATATATATATATATATATTGTTTTATTTAAAAGAAAATTAATCTCCTAGCCAGCAGGTTCCAGGGGGGTGCAAGTGCACCACCTTGCACCTGCCTGCGGGTTCCCTTGGCAACCAGGGAGGCAAGCTATCTGATCCTGTTATATGAAAATATCCATCAGCCATTTAAGTATTAGGTTAGCCATTTCCTTGGTCACCTTATAGAAGGTTTTATGAACCAGTGATACATCTGTCACTTTTACTTATTTTAGTTACATTAATCTTATCTGGAAAGTTAGCAACTAAACATGTATCTTAAACAAATAAATAAGTTTCTTAAGCATGAATTAGTCTCAGAACTGCTATGGTCAAATTTCTGATTTTAAGTATTTGCATTAGCATGCCCATCAGCTTACTTTGCAATACACTACTTCTCTTTCCATAATCAATCTGTATCTGTCTAGCTCTCTCTCTCTTTCTCTCTCTCTCTCTCTATATATATATATATATATATATCTAGATAGATAAGTTCAGAAAATGTGTTTGGCTTACCTCCCTGTTTTTATTTTAGTGTTCCCATGCTTGAATGCTGTTTCTCAGAGCATGCATAGTGTTGTGATGATGCTCAATTTTTTTGTGTTGTGCATGCTGCTTTTCCTTGTTGACAAATGTGAGTGCTGATGTAACATTAAATAATCATATATCTGGTTTACAGAACATTGGTCAAACAGTCCAGTTGTTGAATGGATAAATGAATAGGTACAGGTGATTGAAAATCAGCTGATCAAACATACCAGCTTTTTTCTGTGCAAGCTCATCAGGGAATTTTCCCATTCCCTACTATAGTGTGATCTCAGAGTTGGTATATATAATTAGAGGGGGTGGGGTGGAGAAGTGCATCTCCATTAATGTTTTTTTTTTTGTTATTTTCTCTAGGCTAGTGATCAACCAGTTGTGTTTTTTTTTTCAAAAACATTTTTATTTTGTTTTTATCATAAACGTACACAAATGTACATATAACAAATACAATAAAACAATGACAAAACTATTTACAATATTTACATTCATCCATGATAAACAATCAGTTTATCCATGAGAAGTTAGCATTTGTTCAAAAGGTTTTACAATTTTTGCCATGCTATTTTTTATGAGTAATGTTATGAGTTCTATAACAAATGGTTTGCAGTTCTTTTTTTACAAACAACTTTTGCTAAATTAATAAAAACTTTAAACATCAAATCTTGTTTATTTTTCCAGTTCAAAGTAATAACTTTTCTGGCAAATGCTAGAATTGACCAGAGTAACTGAATCTGAGATTTAGGTATTACATTATGTATAGGAACATTGAATAGGATTAGCGAGTTAGAAATATGACAGCTATCAGATCATAAAGCATTTACAAAATATCTGAAGTTTTTTCAGTAATGAACATTTCTACATTCAATGAACATGTGAATGCATTTGGCCTCTAGTAATTCATCATATTTCCAACATTTACTTTCACTGTTTTTGAGTATAAGATTTATTTTATGTGGAGTATAGAAACTCCTATTCATAAATTTCCATGTATACAATCTTCAATATAATGAAGAAGAGGCACCATATGTAGAATTCAATAACATTTTTTGGGATTTATCAGATATTTGTTTTCCATTAATCTTTACATAGTATTTCCAAAAATCTGAGTCAAACTTTAGAGTGTCTTCTCTTAGTATCTTATAGATAGGTGAGGTACTTAATTTTTGATTATCTGTCTTTCAAGATACCTAATAAAAAGCTGAATCAAACTAGGTATAGATTCAGTCTCTAGGTTAAATGATAGTCTCATTTTGTTTTCTATAAACTGCTGTAATGTGTGTATAAACAATAGTCTTGACTATTATCAAAACTGCATAAAAGAGAGTTTAATTGTTTAATACTCTTATTTTCAATAAAGTGATGCCAGAATATCAAGTTATTTTCCTTTAATTTTTGCATCGTGTTGATGTTGAAAGAATCTAGACAATCAGGGGAGTATGCTATAGGGAATATAAGAAATAGAAATTGTTTAATGTTGTAATTGCAATCAATAATATTTTTAAAGTTATTAAATATTTAATTAAAGCCATAAGCAAAATGATCAAACTTCTTATTAAATAAACAAATGCATATAAAAGCCAATGAACTCTGCTTATTCTGTATTGTTCCTTAAACTGATTTTCTATAGTTTTGATATCAGTTATATGAATTTCATGTATTGTTTTCCAGCCAGATATATAGGTAGTTGTGATCCAATGTAATATTACATTAATTATAACTGATTTAGAATAAAGATCTAAACTAGGGAATGGTATCCCATTACTGTTCCAAGCTCTAATTTGCCATGTATATGCAATCCAAGGTTTTAAGGGGATCCATAAAAATTTAAGTAGCATGGAATCTTATTTTTAATAAGTTTTTGGGAGGTGGTAATATCAATGACTGTATATAAAACAAAATTTTAGGTAAAATTATCATTTTAATTAAAGAGAGCTTATCCTCCATTGTGAAGAACATTTTATTCCATATTTTGATTAGTTCATTAATGGTGGTTATTAAATCATTATAATTTAGTTTAACAAACTCTTTCCATGTACTCTTTAATTAGTAGGTTGATACAGGATCTTCCCCCAATTAAACAGGCTATTCTTTTTTAGGTTTTTTGTTGGTCTTTTTGTTAATTAGCAATGTTTTGGATTTATTATGATTAAATTTAAGCTTTGAATTCTTTCAAACTTGCTTAAGGTATTTATAACATCATGCAAAGAACCATCAATATCACCCAACATTAACATATCATCAGCAAATAATTGTATCTTAGGACAATAGTCCTTATTAATTTGAAAGCCTTTTATATATTGCTTGTTTCTGATATATGTAGCAAAAGACTCCAGTGAAAGAGCAAACAATAACGGTGACAAAGGACAATCTTTTCTAGTTTTCTTGAGGATTTCTAGTGGTGAGGAAAGACATGATCCGATTTTCACATAAGCTTGTGCCCCACTATATATTTTCAATAATAAGTTGACAAAATCTGAGGAGAATTCAAAACCAATTAGAATTCTTTGTAGATAAGACCAACAATAGAATCAAAAGCCTTTTCTATGTCTAGGCTGATAATAGTTAGTTTTTTTTTTTTTTGTATTTGCATGCTATGTCTATTAATGATAGTAATTTAATAATGTTATCTTGCACTTTTCTATGAAGAATTAACCCTGTCTGATCATTATGTATTAGATTATGTAATAGTTTCTTTATCCTATTATCTAATATTGCCATAAAAATGTATAATTAGTGCTTAGTAACAAAATTGGCCTATATGAATCACAGTATTTGGGGTCCTTGCCTTGTTTTAATATGGAGGATATAATTGAGTATTTCCACGATGGCGGTGTTATACATTTTTGCTTAACCGTAGTAAAGGCACTCATCATTTTCTTTATTATATATTCAGTAAAAATCTTATATAGTTCAGGAATTATTCCATCCAGTCCTGGAGCTTTATTATCTTTTAAATGTTTTATTTGCTCTTTCACTTCTGCTAGTGTGATGTGTTTATTTAATATGTATTTTGTTGCATTGACATTGACACCTTAGTAGTTATATTTGCTTGAATAAAATTATTTATTACATTATCTGTCTTCAAAAGTGCTGTGTTATTATTTATATCTTTATAGTAGTTTTTGAACACTTCTAGTATAACCATTAAGTTAGACGTACTCTTAACTGAACCATTACTTTTATATTTAATCTCATTAATAAGATTTTGATTGTTTATTTTTTTGGATCTTATTATATTTTATGTAGATATTTGGGATTTACAGCATAAGACTGTAATTTAAAATTTTCCAGGTTTATGGCTACCTTATGATTCAGAACTTCTAAGTATTGTTGATTTAACTTAGTAATTTAATTATGTGCTACTTTATTATTTGGTTTTGCATCCATTTTTATCTTGTCTATTTTTTTTTGTAAGTCTAAAAGTTCTTTGCCCCACTCTCTTCTTTTTTTAAAGTACCAAGATTTTATTCTACCATATATATAAACCTTAAAGGTGTCCCATGGTATAGTATCAGTCACTTCACCATTATCATTTGTTTCCATAAACATGTCTATTTATTTTATTATCAATTCCCTAAAGTCATTTAACTTAGTTATATAACCAGAAACTCTCTGTAGAAATCTTAAATCATCTATAACAGCAACTATAACAAGGTTTACATTGCTAGCTGCCTAGTGTTGTTATTGGGTGGGAAAATGGCTTTTTCAGCTACACTAATATCCTAGGTGATACAAAGTGCTAAACACAGCTTTCACCTACCCTTATAGAAGCCCACTGTTACCATTTGAAAGGGGGTGTAGTACTAGCTGCCTAGTGCTATAGTACAGCGGGAAAATGGCTTTTTAGCTACTCTAATATCCTTTTGCTGTACAGTGCTAAAAATGGCTTCCTGCTACACTCATACAAGCCTAATGTTACCATTTGGAAGGGGATACATTGCTAAGCCACCTAGTCTGGATGTAAAGTGAGAAAAATGGCTTTTCAACTGTACTAATATGCTTGTTGCTGTAAAATGTTAAGAACAGCTGTTAGTTACACAAATACAAGCCTGCTGTGACCTTATGAAAGGGGATATATTGATAGTTGCCTAGTCATACTGTATAGTGGGATAAACAGCTTTTCAGCTTAGCTAATACCCTATTGAGATGTATAATTGTAACAACGGTTTACAGCTACTCTAATTACACTGCATAGGCAAGTATTTGGTTGCTTGGAACTGCATTTTTAAACAGATCTTCTAGAGGACTAGTTTAATCCTGTTTTCATGTCTGCTCTACCTAAATGATGTTATTAATAACTGGAAAGCATAGTTCATATGTTCTGCTATTTATCTGACTGCATGTTATGATTACCTATGCTACAAACTAGAACTGTGTTGCCTGAATGTAATGAGATATTTCTGCCTTTGCAACTGAGATGTTATGTTACTGATTCACACACTTTACAACTCTGTAACTAAGCTTCCTGCATGCACTATCTCAACTACCTACTTACTTTTTTTCTTTGCATTCACTCTCAGCTTCCTCAACCCTACTCACCTCTCTCACTTACCCACATGCAATTACTCACACCTTCTACACTGTTACCCCACTACTTTTGCCTTCTACCTCTAACACAACACCTTTTTCTTCCAGCAAGCACAGTCTAAAACTCCTTCCCACCCAGGAAAGCATTCTGCCTGATGTATAAGATTCTGCAGTGGACCTGATCTCCCTGAAACCTACTCTATATTTTAAGTGACTATAAGCTCCTGTAACTACTTTTTTTATACAAAGACAGTCAGTTTCCCTATGTGCTTTTTGGAATTTGAACTTAAACTCCTTTTAGTTGTGGTCTACTGAGCCCCAACAGCATGCACACTTGTAGGGATACCCCATTTTCCCCACTAGGTGGCAGCAGCCCTCAGAATAACTCCCTGACTAGCTAGTACCTAATATACCCTAATAAAGTTAGTCCTGGTGCTATCCATCCTAAAGGGGCCCTTTCCAGGTCTAGCAACCCTCTATTCATATCTATCTATCCTAACATTTTTACCTACCTATTTACTTAATTTTTTATTTCATTTATTTTTATTTATTTTACATTTGTTGACCAGGCTGGTCCAACTGGATATATGTCCATTTTCAGCAGAGGCCCGGGGAGAAAAGCTCCAACGAACACAAATATTAGTTATTTTACATGACTGATTCTAAAAATACAGGTACTTCAAAAATTTTTAGCAATTCTTTACATTTCTTTACATTGCTGGTTGAAGAATCTTTATACATGAACTGATTTGGGAAATAATACAGGAAGATGTTTGTAATGACTTGAGTTTAATATATGAAAACACACTCTCTTTATAGATTAACAGAGGAGCACCTACTTGGTACAGAAAGAGTACCATGTACCCAGCGATAAGTGAGGAAGTTCATCAGGGTTAGCACAAGGGCATAACCAATGTGTTTTGAGGTACAGTTTCAGTTTGTTTTTAAAAAGTGTTATTGAGGAAAGCAAGGTCAGGTCACTAGGGAGTGAGTTCCAGGATTTGCTAACAGTGTTAGAGAACAAGGAGTCACCAGCCATATTGTTGGTTTTGCTTATTTGTACAAGTAGTTTGTTTGATGAGAGTAGGGTCTTAAGATTATTGTAGGGGTGATAAGGTTAGTAAGCATTGGGATATTAGTAGGTTGATACAGGATCTTGTGTGCAACTGTTATTTGGTTATAAAGTAGTTGGTTTGGTAACTCTAGCCATCCTAGTTGTTCTAGATTATGACAGTGATGGGTTCTGAAAGCAGAGCCATTGGCAAATCTGACAATATTGTTATAGGAGATTGCTAGCTTGTCAAGGTTATTTTTACACAAGTTAGTAAATATACGGGAGGCATAACGGAGAGTAGAGATTAAATGGGTGTGGGCAATAGTAGTCCTAGCTAATGGAGTCAGGAAGGGTTTGATCCCATAAAGGGAGACAAGGTTTTTGTTGACTGTTTTTATCGTACTGTTAATATGAGCTTCAAAGTTAAGGTTGTTATCAATTAATACCCCTAGTAGTTTGGCAGTGGGATCAAGAGATATGATAGTACTGTTGTTTGATATAACAGTAAAGTTAAGTGGGGAGGCCCTACGAGTTGGAGTGAATAGTAAGAGTTTTTTTGGGGGGGATCAAGATAAAGCAATGGTGTAGAAGCCATTTTTCAACTGTATTGAATACCTTTTGGGTTAGAGTCTGTAGATCGGATGGAGAAGTGGATGAGCAGATTAACGTGGAATCGTCTGCATATTGGATACAGGTAGCTTGTGAAATTACTGAATGTAGGCCATTAATAAAAATAGAAAATAGGAGAGGACCTAATATAGAGCCTTGAGGGACACCAACACCAATGGGAAGGTGGGTGGATAAGTTATTATCCCATAGTACAGCCTACTGCCTATTGTTTAAGTAGGATTGGAACAATTGTATAGCCAGTGTGTCCAGTGAAAGGGTTTTAAGTATGTTTATGAGTAGCTGATGGTTAACCATATCGAAGGCTTTAGAGAGATCAATAAACAGGGCTTAGGAAAGAATGTTATTATTATGATTTTTTTAATGCAATCAGTGAAGGATAAGAGGGCAGAGGTGGTGCTGTGAAATGCCCTAAAACCATGTTGACAGTTAGCTAGTAGGTTGTTTTGGGGAAGGTAGTTTAGCAGTTGTTTATGTACACATTTTTCCATATTTTTTTGCCAGGGGTGATAATCTAGCTATGGGTCTGTAGTTTGATAACTCACTGGAGTTACCACCTTTATGTAGGGGGAATAATATGTGAAATTTTCCAGATAGATGGGATGGTTCCTTCAATTATAGTTCTATTAATCAGGATGGATATGGGATAGGCTATGACTTTTGCAGCTTTTTGCAAATATTCTACTGGCAGGAGATCAGCTGAGGGGGTGGTTGGTTTAAGTTTCTGAATAAGGGTACAGACAAGGGATGTAGGAACAGGTTGAAAGTGAAATGAGGAGAGTGAGCTGGATATAGAAGTAGTCAGGTTTGAGCTGTCAGGAGATGGTTGGCAAGAGATTGGATGGTCTCTGTAAAGAAAGTGTTAAAGGTATTGGCAATTTGCTTGGGATTATCATGGTTAGTGCCTAATGGGGTTGGTGTGACAGAACGACCAGGGTATAAAAGTTTATTGATGCCTGCTAAAACTTTTGAGGTTTGTTTTGATGGGTTTGTTGGAGTTGATAGTAAAAATTTCTTTTATCTAACAGAATGGCTTTTTTGTATCATTCTTAACTGTCTAAATTTTATATGATCTGCAAGGCTTTTTATAGTACGCCATTTGGCCCAGACTTTATTTCTCTGTAGTATTTTTGTTTGGTTACTTTTGAGATCCATGGGGCAGGTTTAATCTTAGTTCTAATAGTATGTGTTGGTGCATGGCAGTCTAAAATGACTAAAAATTTAGTGTTAAAGTATTTTACTGCTTCCTCCAGTGGAAGATGTTTTAGGGCTGACCAATCACATGCCCTCAGTTCACTTTGGAAGATGTCAGGGTTGAAATGTTGTTGCTCCTTACTGTCTTATAGGTGGTTAGGTTAGGAATGTCAGTCTTATGCCTGATTGTAAAGATGAGAGAGTGGTCACTTACATCATCAGGGAGGGTCCCTACCTTGCATAATTGGTGATGACTGTTAATGAGAATCCAGTCTAAGGTACTATCTTTGTTATTGGGTTTGTTGGTCCTTGTGGGGGAGGTAATTGTTTGAGTAAAACCACATAGGTTAATATGGGTAGTAGGTTGTTCAGTGGTACAGTTCTTCCAATTGATATTAAAGTTTCTTGGGGATAGTTAGTGGACAGCCAGCTAAGGATGTCTTCAAGGGTATTATTATTATTACCTGGGGGAAGATAGACACAGATGATATAGATGATATAGATGGCTTTACATTTATTGAGATGAACCTTGGAAATAATGAACACGGCATTACTATCTAGAGGTGGTTTAGAGTCTACAGAGGTCACTTGTAGTCCAGATTTGTATAGGATAGCTACCCCCCCACTCTTCTTAGCTTTATGGTCTAGACTTAGGATATTGTATCTGGGTGGTATGACTTCATTGTCTTGTATCGCTGGTTTTAGCCATGTTTCAGTGAGGCATAGGATGTCAAATGAATGAACATCTAAGAGAGCATGTAGGTAGGCGCCCTTATTATTTATGCTCCGAATGTTGAGATGGGCAATCAGGAGTGAGTTAGGGGGTCTAGTGAGGGTTTATGCGTTGAGGGAGTTGGGGTATAGAGCTCTGGGGAATTGATGGAATTTAACTACAGATGGAATTTAACTGATAGAATTTGACTACAGACTTCAGCAGTCTTAGCACCACTATCAGTGTTCTGCCCTCACCTACACTCACTGATACTTTTTTGGCGCTCACCTCTGCTGGGAGTCTGTACTCACTCCATTCGTCCTTCAGGCTCACTCCGCTCCCCTACCCTACCCCCAAATTCCACCCACCTCCACTTCACCTAAACTTATACCTCACCTCAGTCACCTGGCATACTTCTTGCTCCAATCATCAGCCATAGCTAATTCGTAGTTCCTCCTACTCTAACTCCACACCCATACCTATACTTACTCATCACTACCCTGCCTTCACCCCATATCAACAAACACAACTAATAGCTTCCAAACATCCACAATGCAAGTCCTACTACCCTTGCTCCTACTAGCCCTCACTTCCCTTACCTACACTACAACCATACAAACTAACCTATGCCTAGAAACCACCTCATTCCATACAACACATACTGGAAAACACACCACCTCCCACATAAGCTTTACATTCTGTCCAACACTATTTTCCACTAATATTATGCTACACACTTCTAACATCCATCTACCTACTACTATCATTAGGAAAGCAGTATGCATATCACTCTCAAACCTAACCTATGTTATCAAACACATATTCAAACTCAGCAAAAGACTCCTCATAGCTGGCGACAATCACCAAAACCCAGGACCCTCCTTCACTGACCTTCCAAATAGAGCTCACTCTGATCTCCTAATAATTAATATCAACATAAGAAGTATTTCAAATAAAGTAGATGACCTACATGCTTTTATTACTCATTACTCCCCTGACATTGTAAACATTACCGAAACCTAGCTGAAACCACATATCCCTAGCGATGAGATTCTACCACCAGGTTACAACATATTAAGGCTAGATAGAAAAAATAGGAAGGGTGGTGAAGTTGCAATTCTATTCAAAAATGAAATAAGCCTCCAGCCATTTTATACCCCTCTACCAGCATTTTAAAACGCCAAAACCATAGGCTCTAGTCTATCAATAAACAATGAAAAAAAAATTAACATCCTTTGTTGCTACATTTCTCCTGGGAATAACTTCCCAGTCATAGAAGAGATCCTTCAATGGCTGAATCAAAACTCCCCTCAAGAAACAATTTTATTAGGCAACCTCAATACAGACTGGCAAACCTGCAGCTCTAAAAACCCTACCAACAGTATTAACCTCTACAATTTCACACAACTAATTCAAGACCCCACCAGAATAGATAAGAAAACCTATAAACAAACCATTATTGACTGGACACTAGTAAATAGCCCCAAACATCACTATCAGGTTGGATCCTTACCAGATGTACTCAGTGACCATCTCCCCACTTTCCTCCTTAGGAAACGAACCAACACCCCTAAACCCATAACCTATAGATACATCAGGGATGATCGTAACTTAACCCTAGACAACCTAAACAAACTTCTCCATCAATGTAACTGGCTCCCTCTAAAAACCCTACACCTAGATCAGGCAGTAGACTACTTTAATAATATATTTATCTCAGTTCTAAATTCCATTGCACCAGTAAGAAAGAGAAAAACCAAAGCAAATTATGCACCATGGTTAAGTCAGGACACAAGAACCCTTCTAAAATCCAGAGACAAGACCTGGAAGCAATGTAAACAATAAAACTCTGATCATACCAAGCAAAAGTATAAACAACTTAGGAACTTAGACAAAAAACAAACCAAACTAGACAACAAAACTACTTCCTATGTCTCCAAAACAAATACTCAAAAAATCCCCAAAAATTGTGGCATTCTATGAACTCCCTACTAAAACCTGGAACAATTGCTACCCCCACCCCCACCTCCCCATATACTAACAGCAAAGAGATAGCCTCCCACCCTAACTCTCACTTCATAAACTCAATCAAATTCTGTCCAACCAATAAACACTAATACTTCATCTACCACAACTGCTGAGAACACTCCTGGCAATACTACCAACCAACCAACCTTTTTACTCTCTCCAGTCCCTACATCAAAAATTAGAAACCTCCTCCTCAAACTAAAACCTACCACACTAGCTGCAGATGGTATACCCACTAACTTCCCAAGAATAGCAGCTGACTCTCTTACCCAGTATCAATCCTAATAAACAGGTCCATTCAGGAAGATTATGTTCCACAACTATGGAAACTATCCTACATTATGCCTCTTCACAAAGGAGGTAAATCTTGTGACTTTTCCAACTATAGGCCTATTAGCTATTCTCTCCACCTTATCTTAGCTCCTAGAGAAATGCATACATTCACAAGTTATGCAATTCCTAGACACAAACAAGCTTCTTTCATCCACCCAACACGGTTTCTGCCCTCACCATAGTGCGACTTCTGCTCTTCTCTCATTCACCGATCTGGTTAATCAACATAGAAACAACAACAACTATGTATCTACTACCTTTTTAGACCTCTCAAAAACATTCAACATGGTCTCACACCCTAAACTACATCCTCTATCCTTTACTTCCCATACCATCTCCTGGTTCAATAGCTACCTATCAAACAGACAACAATCTGTACAATGGCACAATGAACTATCCCCTTCTCTCCCTTCTCTCCCTAATTCTATAGGAGTACCACAAGGCTCAGTATTAGGCCTACTACTTTTCTCTATCTTTACAATCTATATACATCCTCCAAGCAAGCCTCACTAATTCACTACACAGATGATTCCGCTGTCATCTGTGCAGCCCCATCTGTCAACACCCTACAACAACTAGCCCAAGAATCATTCTCTGCTATTGAAACTTGGATCACTGACATCCAACTTATTCTTAATCCTAACAAAACCAAACTTCTGCTGTTCACACCTAATAAAACAAAATCCCACCCTCTACTTTCTCTATCTCATCTAGAAATGGCACTATCATCTCTCCATCCACCCACACAAAACTCCTAGGAGTTGAAATAGACAACAACCTATCATTTGATCTTCACATAGTGCAAACCATTCAAAAAGTTCATAAGAAAATGGGAACCCTATACAGGCACAAAAACTATCACACAGCAAAAGCATGGATCACCCTAGCTCAAACTCACCTCCTATCAACACTTACTTATGCTGCACCAATCCTAACTCACACTAAAAAACAGATCTGGATAAGTTAGAGTCATGCTACAACAAAATTGCTAAATTTGCCAACAATTCCCCCTTTAGAACTCACCACTGCCAAGTACTAAAATATATTCAATGGCTTGAATTTCCTAACTTATTAACTTAACAACAACTCAACCACATCTTTAATATCAGAAACTACCCAGACAAAACTCCAGCCCTCAGTCAGCTAATAACCTCCCACTCTTCCAGTTGCCCTCTATGCTCATCCAATAAACCCCCCTTAATGTTACTACTGCTAAAACACTGCAGGAAAAGCCCTTTATCCCCACATCATAGCTAAAAAATGGAACAACCCCCTCACCAATATAACCTCCACAACAGCAAATGCAAACTTCAAAAAATTACTCAAATCTCATCTCAGGACAACTTGGATTTGCCCTTGTATCAGTTGACAATCTCTATACCTTCTCTTCTATTCTACCAAACTACTCCAGTCTAGAATACACACTATTCTATTCACATAGAAATACTGACTCTTATAATATACCAAACTGTTCTTTGTACTCCTTTCTGTGCATACTTACTAAAATTGTAAGCAGTACTTACTACCTTTGTAAAAATTATTTCTAACTGTATTTCAGTCCTGCAGAACCTGTTAACTATTGTGAACAAATTTCTGAATATATCTGTCTGAACCATTGTAAATATTAATCAAACTGTACCATTGTAAATATTAATCAAACTGTATCTCAGTCCTCCATTGCCTGTTAACCTATTGTTAACAAAGTTATGAATATCTCTGCTTGTAAACAATTTTCTGTATTACCAGTTTGTGTATTTCTTATTGTTTAAAAATCTTCTTAATTGTGGAGCTTTTCTCCCCGGGCCTCCACTGAAAATGGACCTGGTCCAGCTGGATTTTTCTGGTATACAAATGTAAAATAAATAAAATAAAATAAAAATCTGTATGTGTAGTTAATGTAAAGTTGATAGCATTATGGTCCGAAAGTGGACAAGTCATTATAGGTACGTCACTTATTTTAGAGTATATATTGTTTGATACAAAGACTTATTAATATTTGTTTGTGTACCAAATTGATATGAATAGAGAGTATAGAATAAGGAATAATGTTCTCTTAGACCATGTATATCTTTAAGGTTCATCTGGTTTGTAAAGTCATTTAACTTCTTGGCTTGAGATGTTAGTTTTATTTTACCATTTTTAGAAGTATCATTGCCTGATAATAGGCAGTTAAAATCACTTGTTGCTATAATTTCCCCTTTTGCATTTAAAGTAATCAGGTCCAACGTATTTAGTACTCAGTCCTGGTATCCAGTATGTATTAATCAAAGTATAAGACTTCCTATTGATTTTCAAAATAACCATGATTAGCATACCATCTTTATCTGAAATTGTATCTATAATTCTTGTCATAGTATAAGTATTTTTCCATAGAATAAGAGTCCCACTTCTCTTAGTCTTAAAATATAAATCAGCCAGAATGGTATAGCCATTGAATGAGCATTTTTGTAGATCTTTTTTTTAATAGCTGGGTTTCCTGTAAAAAGATGATCTGGGCTTTATGCATTTTGATATATTTAAGCAAACCAGATCTTTTGACATTATTGTTCAAACCATTAATATTTAATGATAAACATTTATAAGCCATTGACTATAATGTGTATGTTATTACTAATTGAAGACCTTTCTTCCGTGTTGACTTGAAATCTACTGAAAACTTACTTATCATGGATGCATAACATGTATTAAGCACTACTTTGAAAAATTCAAAACTATTTACAAACACATACATGAAACATAAAGTTTCTGGTTTAGTTAAAAACTTTTTTCAATAAAATCTCTTTATTTGAATTTTCAGATATTAACAGTGATACATCCAATCAAACACACAAAACAAAGAGTACATACAAAAAGGAAACATTCAAAAAACTAATAACACAAGAAATATATATACACTATATACAGTAAAAGTCACTACATCATCAAATGGAGTATAAAAGGTTTTTAACATCACTTAAGAAAGTGAGGGATAGTATAAGGGACATATTTTATGAAGAAGATAAATATAGAAATTCACCCACTTATTATACTTAATGTAATTAGGGAATATAATTAGATATATAAAGAGGTAAAAGGGGAAGAAGAGAAAAAAAAAGAAAAAAAAAATGAAAACTGGTTATACTGCAGTTATTGCATAATATAAATTTGTCTTATCATATCAGTGTACAGGCTGTCTTTCTTTGTTAAGAAATACATCTAGTAAGTAACCCCAATATTTCTGATAATAGTGTTTCTTTTTGTTTTTTGTATAAACTAGTTTGTGAGATGAAATATATTTAATAGCAAGGTTGCTAAAGTATTCCCATGTAATTGGATATGTGCCATTCCAATTTTTAGTGATATAAAATTTAATAAGGGCACACTGTGATAAGGACATGTTGTTTTTTTTTATTTTTGGAAGTCGAGTCATGTTAATGAGCAATATAGCTGTCTCCCATGACAGGGTTGATTTTTCATATCCCATCTTCTCTAACCTAGCTCTTCACCTTGCTACATTTCTACATGACATGGAGAATATCTGCAGTTTGGTTTGGGCAGTGAGGACATATAGGCAAGAAGTTGGAATTGAACATATTTAGTTTTGATGGGGTATAGTTCTTTCTTGATATAGAAAAAGCTATATCAAGATTCTTATGGTACCCCAAATCCACAAGAATTAAATATGACAAACTTGTACATACCAAAGATAAAGTGGGATTGGGGTTACCTGATTTCAAACTATATTATAGTATAATTACTGCCTACAGACTAAAACAGATAATAAGCCATGACCCGTATGTAAATACCTGGACACTCCAATGGACCAAAATCTGGTCTGAACAATTGAAATCCCTTGGGTATAACAGCAAATCTCTACCATTTTTAAACCTAAATCAAAATGGCATATTCACAAAGAATATGCACCCACTAATTAAATGCATAGTTCTTTCTACACAGAAATTATTTAAATCATTGCAATTATTAGATGGTCCTACTAATAAACAATAAACCCTTAAATCTAACAAATTACCCACTGATAAAAGATCTCACAGTATGGGAAATATACCAATGGAGAGAATCCAATATAAAACACTTATTACAACATAACTATTATATTTTGCAATTATACACATATTACTGATATGTATTAACAATATCTCTGTTGATGTCTTTCATCAGGAAGTGGGGAGAGAGAAAAAAAAAGGGGCCTCACAACCCTCTGTTTAGTTACTAAAGGTTTAGTTATATAGCATAAGTCTGATGTTAAAATGCATAATGTGTTTTCTAATGCATTGCAGCTCCTAGTTCACATAATGTCATTTAGTTACTAATAGTGTCATTGAACCTGCAGAATGTATGCATCTATAAGAGAACATAGGTATTTTCAAAGGAGTTAAACACTTTCATCAGAACTAATTATTTACCATTTAAAGTATCTAGTGAAGGATAACAGAATTTCAAGAGAAAAGAATTCTAAGTACAACCATTTAACAAGTTCAAAAGGTCAAATGATGTCATCACTGTTGTTTCCTCAAGCTGCGGCTTCATAAACTTGTTAAAAAGTAGCTAAATAGGTTCATGCACAACAGAAGTTGTCTCTAGTGAAGAACAAAAAAACATTTTCAGTGGGAAATTCAGATCTTGAAGCCTTTAGAGTTTACAGAAAGCAAAAAAAAAAGAAAGAAAAAAAACACTCAGGCTGCCTTTTCCTTACATGTCATGAACCTCTACAATGCGAAACGTCACACAGACCACCAGTTTCCTCACAAAACATCAACATCATTAAAAAATTAACCCTTTCATATAAAAAAAACAGCTATTTAGACGTAACAACAGCTGCCTCAAATCAGAATTCATATTATAACATTTCAATCATTTACCCACCAGTTAACCAGGCCAGAGAGAGAAAGAAAAAAAGGGAACCTAGTATATCTATATATATATATATATATATATATATATATATATATATATATATATATATATATATATATATATATATATATATATATATATATATATAACTTATATTTAGCTATCTATACAACACCATTAATGTACTGTATTAATGTTTAAATGTATTTAAAGAGAGTCTAAAACATCTAGTTAGAAACACTAATCAGAAACACCTTGTTGCCCCACCACTGACCCACTAGAAAAAATGCACTTTGGTATTAAGTCAAATTATACTATTACTGAAGAATTAGAAGACCTATATCATTTGTAGTTATTTAAAAGGAAAAAATATGTAAAGTACTCATAATGGGGAAAAGAGAGAAAAGGAACACTGGTAACAAAAAAGAATAGGAAGAAAGAAGAGAGAGAGAGAGAGAGAGAGAGAGAGAGAGAGAGAATGTTATTTAAATACTTAGTACTATACATAATTAATGGAAGTAGCTATAGAATGGAAAAGAGAAAGTTAATAATAAAAATGATTCACATTACCTTACAGCATAGAGACTTTCCAGAATCAAATATATTATGATTCATAAAAAACGCATTTAAAATTAGAAGGAATTTATTCATTTGTCCTTTAGTTTCTTAGTTTTGTTTGCTCCTTCCTTCACAGACCATCCGTTTTTTGTTGCCTGTCTTTTCAAACTCTGAGATGACCATTCCATTTCTTTTATGACTGACAGTATTTTCTTCTTTTGGAAAAAGTCTACTGCTTCTTGTAGGCAATCAAAGATCTTCACTCCTTCTGGCAAGGTGATTTTTATTCTTTCAGGAAAAAGAATTTGAGCTTTAATATTGCCTTTTTTCAAGAACTTAATTAGAGGAACACACTCATTTCTTCTGGATATGACTGTAGAGGTGTAGTCATTGTCAAAACAAATAACTTTTTCACCCATCTTGATAGAGGAATTAGTCCAAGCTGATTTCAGCACTAAGTCCTTACCTTGCGAGGAAAGAAATCTAACTATTATAGACCTGGGATTAGATGAACTCAGAGATGAAGCTGGATTTGCCAGGGACTGATGAGCACTCTCAATTTCAAAAGAGAGGGATTCAGGTATGTTTAGTACTGATGAAAACCACTTATTGAGGAAGTCAATTATGTTAGCACCCTCTTCTTTCTCAGGAATTCCATATATTCTTATGTTATTCCTTCTTGATCTTGTTTCAAGGTCTTCCAGTTTCTCAATCAGTCTGGTGTTTTGTTTCAGAAGAAATTCATTGTGATGTTCATTTTCTGTCACTCTAGTATCTAGGCCAGTTACTGTTTCCTCTAAGACAAGAATCTGTTCAAATTGCTTTTAACTATTCCATTTAGAAGTTCCAGTTGTTTACTGCATTCTTGTTTGATAGTATCCATTTTGTTTTCGAATTTGTCCATTTTTAGTGACAGTTCTTGGATGTTTGTTATTATAAGATGTAGTTCTTTCTTCACTGCACTCTCCTGGTGTGGGTTCTTCAAGTTGCTCATCTTGAGATCTCCAGTAGAAAACTTCTTGACAGGAATAGTTATAAAATTCTCTTGAATATGTATTAATCTTTAGAAAATAATAAAGATTCTATGTTAATCTAACTTTTAGAATACTTTTAGTTAGAATTTTCTAAAAATTAAAGTATATTTCCTGTCAGGATATTAAAATCTAAGCAGAGCTATGGATTTATGCTGCTATCAGACTGGCATCTTGGCCATGCCACCAGCCAGTTGTGTTTAATCATTTGCCTTTTAATGAGTAACATGGATATGCAGCCATATATATTTTTACTTATATTCCTACTTATGTATGTGCATGCATACCTACTTATTTAAAAGAGACATGTAATGAAATCATCAAAATGATAAACAGAATGGAAAGGATGGTTAATGGTGCAAGAAAGAAATTTAGACAGGTGTATACTAAAAGAAAGCAAAGAAAAATAAATAAATAAAACGAAAATGAAAGCAAGAGACAGAGGGAGAGAAAGAGAGTGAGAATACAATGAGAACTCTGTGAATTACTAGGATATCACTGCATCATCACCTGGCAAGTATGAGGTATAGAATGGATGAAGAGGTGCAAAAAGGGGGAAGGAGACATTGTTAGTAGTCAAAAGGGAATTGCTTAAGATGGACTTTTAAATGCTGCCTCACAGAGACAGTAGTATAACCTTGGCATTTGATGTCTAAAGTTGCAGTGCAGTAACAGTCAAAAAAGGTGCTGAATGATGTCTGATACAGAAAAAGGAAATAGATAAACTAAGGATAGCAGGTTAATCATGGGATAGATATCTGGTTTTGTAGAGTGATAGCTCTTAGAGGTTTGTTGCAGCAGTCAGATGGACCTGATCAACAATACCAGTAGGTCTTCTGCTCTTGTTTTCTTTTTAATTTTACATGCACCTATAATTGCAAGTGTACTGTTCAAAGGGATGAAACCATACAGTCTGATTCTGGTCATCAACAATTTTTTTTTTATTTCAAGTATTTCAAGTATTCATCTAGTTCCAGTGAGAGCATGGTATGGATTTTAGGGGCACAAGGCTTGTGATAAACATGGCAGTGTGATCACTGATTTGCAAATACCAAAAGTTACACAGAAATTTCTCATTTCATTTAGATATAATGATCTCACAGTTGGGAATATAGGGGTAGTAGTCCCCAAAAAAAACATTTTTGGTTATAGTTCTAATTACAGCCCTTCACAGTTGAGGGACTGGAAACAGATTGACACTTTCATTAGGAAGACATTTTCTGCTATGTAGCTTTAAATATAATTTTATACTGCAGTTTAATTAAGTTGCACTGCATTCAGTCTTTCTGTGTACTCTGTAAGCATCATGTAGTAATATCATAACTGCTTCTTGTATTCATTCTCATTTTACTCTGGTGTGATTTATGAATAGAATCCTTGAAATAATAAATATCAGAGGTCTACTTATTAGTAGATTAATGAGGGATTCCTGATAGCTGATATCCCATATGCCAATATATCACTTATTTTACAATATAAGTATTAACCAATCAAGAGCATATAGAATATAGAATGAGAGACAGAGAAAATCAAAATATTCAAGAGATATATCAGTTATTTATTTGTTTAGTTAGTTTATTAACTGGGTGAAAGGGCTGCTCAAAAGACCCTTTTCAACCACATCTTGTGCCCTCAAAACAGTTACAGTAGAATAAATGCACTGAGAACATATAAGCATAGTAGAAGCAGTAACTATATATATATATATATATATATATATATATATATATATATATATATATATATATATATGGAGAGAGAGAAGAGAAAGTAATTAAGAGGGAGAGAAACATATTAGAAGCAGTAACAAAGGAAAATATTTATAAAGCTTATAGACCAATGTGGCTAAAAGTCAGAAAAATAGGATAAATTCATTCTGTACAAAATTTAGAAAAAGAAATGTTCATATAAATTACATAAAATATGAGCTAGAATATTTTTAGGGTTTTAAATATTTGCAAGCTCTTAAAAGATTATTATATTGACTACATCAAATTGTACATAGGAATTTGTTTACAGGTTAGCAGCAAATGTTGAGTTAAAGGGTAATAGGTTAATAAGAATGTATCACTTATCCTTCGTCTTGGAAGCGGGTACATTTGGATTGCTCCTGAAGGTAAGATGTCAGCTGTTTATAAAATTGTTGTAGATTATAAATTAGTCTTAACTCCTCTGGGAGTATGTTACAGATAAGTGCAGTGCATTTAGAGAATGACTTTTCAAATAAGGCAAGTAGATATGGAGGTCGCTCTAATAGGAAGCCCTCTTGGTCCTTAACTGAGTAATCTGTGAAATGGTTGAGCAATTTATTCTTCAGAAGAGGGCCATATGAGTTACTAAGGATTTAAAAATGTAAGGGTATTACATAGAAAAAATGATCATTTGTTTGGTTAGAAGCAAATTAGACTGATATTTAATAGTGCAGTGGTGCTGTCTCATATTTAAGATAATTATAAAACTGAGTATTCCGCTTCTGCTCTGCTGGAGTAACAAGGAATTTTGAATAGAGCTAAAGGTGAATATGTGAAGTCCATATTCAAGTCTTGAAATTAGTACATTGAGGAAAATAGAGCTTCTTTCTTCTCAAGTGAGGATGTTGAAAAATATATTTGCTACATTAGATTGTTAAAGAGTCTTTTGACATTGTTGCTCAATATGAGGTTAGAAGGAAAGATGGTGCTGATCATGAAGTTTTCCTAAGTAGCACTGCTGTGATATTGAAGTTTTCCTAAGTAGCACTGCTGTGATCGTGAAGTTTTCCTAAGTAGCAATGCTGTGATCATGAAGTTTTCCTATGTAGCAGTGCTGTGATCGGGAAGTTTTCCTAAGTAGCACTGCTGTGAAACAGGGAGGAGTGTAAAGCCTTGAGTGCCAGGTATGATTAATGACTTAAGAGTTGCTTTGGAGAGTTTTGCTGAAGCTTGAACAGCATTGTGCTGGATTTCTTTACAGTAATTTGCAATTTGTTATGTGAGAGTCTATTGCAAAGGCTTGTAAAGTTGGACTGCAGGGAACACTGTAGGTGGGGAAGTTGTTTGAGGGACTTATATCAACTGAACTGAGCAGTAGTTTAGCTTGGAGAGATCAGTGGGTCAATCATTAATGTAGAAGGAGAAGAGGGGAAGTCAAAGAACTGAACCTTGGGATACACATTTTCGAACATTACCAGTCAAGAAGGAATTTTGACCTGAGGTGATCCAATAGCAGATTTCATCTGAAAACACAGATTGTGATAGTTTTTGCACATACATACAAATATTTCAAACGCTGGCATTAATATGCTTCTAGCTTGCCAATATACCAAAATACTTGTTCCCATAATAAGTGTCCAGGTTGTTCTTAAAAATATCTAAACTAGTATTTCCTTTAATGCAATTTGGTAGTCTGTGTGATGCCCGTGCACTGACCCAGCAAACAGGGAGCCTCGGTCCTCACCACTAACACCAGTGAGGGGCATCCACATAGGGGAGGATAACAAATACACACACAGTAAAGTCCAATTTCCCTTAAGAGCACACAGAGATCACAGTCAGTCTGGGGTTGGTTTCTCCCTTTCTGTCCAGATCCTCAATAAGACTGGCACAGCTACAGGATGCAGACCTCAGTCTAGTAGTCAAGCTAAAACCTCCAGCACCCTCTCTGTCTAACCAGTGCTTTGCATCCCAGCCCAAATAGCTGACACACACACTTTGGGATATGAGTTATATACAAACACACAGACACTCCTGGGGATGGCTGGCACAGGTTCTCCAGCTATGCCCCTTCTGTCCAGGCTATAAGGTAGTAATCACTGCCACCAAACACTATTATCAGCTACTAACAAGGCCCTTATCAAAGGGTATCCAATTATTACTGTGCAATATTATTAGCCAACTGGTAAGTGTGACTGAACAGCAAGGCTTATTTGCGGTGGCTTGGACAGTATCAGTATATACATGCAATGTACTCTAGAGCTTAATTTATCTCTACATAAAACAGCCACAGTTGAAAGGTTTAAAATATTTAATTATTAATAATAAATACACAAGACAATACTTCTTACTACACAGTACTAGTCAAGAGTTCAGAGATCACAGGAAAATGCGGTAGAATAGTTCTGACATAAATACAGAAAAGATAACTAGTCTAATCTTCCTAATTCCTAGCTATATCTAAGAGAAAACACAGTTCTAAAATAAACTTACATATAGAGCAAAGCAGTGCTAGTGATGTTGGATGTTCTGAAGATAAATACAAAATGTCCTGTGTCTGTCTGTCCTTAAACTGATAGCACAGTACTATTTCAGATTACATCATTTTTTCTCTGGTTCTCAGGCTAACAGAAGCTCAGAGTTTAGCAGCCCTTTTGATCTTGCACCTGGTCAGAAAGCTACAGAAATAGGTTCATAGGTTCATAGGTTGGTATTAGGCTATTGGCCCTAGGGCCTATACAAGCCTAGCCATAACAATTCCCTATTTCTTCCCACAGTATTTACTTCCCTGGACCCCTGTCTAGCAGGGCGATTGACATGATCCCCGTGGTGAATTTCCTACCTCCCACCCAATCATCAAGGTTCCTTTTGAAGAAGGCCAAAGAGGTGCTCTGCTTGACATGTATAGGCAGTCTATTCCAGAATCTCGGGAGTCTCTGGGTCAGGAACCTATCCCTCCAGCATGTTTTGTTCATTGTGATGACAAGATTTAGATCCCTGGAGCATGTGTCTCTGAGGGATTGGGATTTCTTTAAGTGTAGCATGTCCTACAGCTCTGGGTTTGACATGGCCTTGTATGTTAAGCAGAGATCGCATCTGAGTAGACGATATGTGACAGAGTATAGGTGGAGTTTTTTACAGATGGTCAACATAGGGCATCAGCTTTAGGCCTGTGATTCTTTTAGTGAAGTATTTCTGTGGCCTTTCCAGTTGTTGCAGATGTCTTGAGAGGTACATACTAAATGGGGCATTGTATTCTATAATGGGTCTAATGAAGGATAAGTACAGTGGGACAATGACCTCCTTTTTTCTGGATGAAAAGCCCTTAGTGATGAGGTGTGCCACATAGAAGGATTTATAGACTATTGTGGCAATGTGGTTATCGAAGGTGAGACCACTGTCCACCTGTGTCCCTAAATCTCTTAGCACACTTTCGGTGTTTAGTGTACTGCCACCTATGTGGTAATTCACGGGTACATGTTTTTTTCCCAAAGGGGATAACTATGCCTTTCTTGTCAGTGAGCTTGAGCCCATGGCTCTGGCACCAAGCATCTGTTTCTGTAAGTCCATTTTGTAGAATAGCCACATCATTTGGGGATTCAATAATGGCTCCCAGTTTGCAGTCATCTGTGAACTTTGTTAGCCATAGTCCCTTAGTGTTGGCTGTACTTCAGAGAAGTAGGTGCCAAACAAGAGCGGTCCCAGGACTGAACCCTGAGGTATTCCACTTGTCACTTGTCTGGAGCTGGATTTGGAATCTGCTACTTTTACAGTGTGGGTTCTGTCAGTTAGCCAGTTAGCAATCCATCAAGTGACGTAGGGATTAATTTCCAGCTTAGTAAGTTTATCTATTATTCCATGTTTAACCATGTTAGGGTATTCTGATCTGTCACTACAGTGAATTTTCTTCCATACAGTAAAGGCTGAAGTTTCTGCAGTGCCCACACTATGGCTAGACATTCCTTTTCTACAGCTACATAGCATTCCTCCCTGGGTTGGAGCCTATGACTGAGATAAACCACTGGGTGCTCTTCTCCCTCTGAAGAAATCTGGCTAAGTACAGCCCCTACCCCATGGTTCGAAGCATCCACCTGCACAACAAATTATTTGCTGTAATCTGGACTGGCTAACACAAGGGCTCCTCCCAAAGCTTCCTTAAGCTCCTGGAATGCTTGCTCACATGCTGGGGTCCACACTACCTTATCTAGCCTGTTCTTCCTTGCCAGGTCTGTGAGGAGAGCAGCTATGGTACTATAAGTGAGGACAAACTTTCTGTAGTACTCTGCTCTCCCTAAGAATGCCCACACCTGCTTTTTGTAACAGGTGCAGGTCATGCCTGAATGGCTTCTACTTTGGCAGATTCTGGGCTGATCTTACCACTCCCCACTCTATCTCCCAGGTAGGAGATCTCTGCCATACCCACCTGACATTTGCTGGGCTTAATGGTCAACCCAGCCATTTGTAGTCTGCTCAGCACCACCATGACATGTTGAAGGTGCTCTTGCCAGGAATGTCTGTAGATGGCAATATCATCTAGGTAAGCAAGGGCAAACCCTCCTGCTCTGGCTAGGATAAGATCTACCAGCCTCTGGAAAGTTGCTGGGGCATTTTTCATCCCAAATGGCATCTTTGTGAACTCATACAAGCCAAAAGGAGTCACAAAGGCTGACCTCTCTCTAGCACTGGGAGTCAAGGGCACCTGGTAGTAACCCTTGTTAAAATCAATGGTGGTAAGATACTTAGCCCCACCCAGATGCTCTAGGGCCTCATCTGTCCTAGGCATGGGGTAAGCATCTGACTCTGTGTGACTATTTAATTTCCTGATTTCCTGTAGTCCACACGGAACCACCTGCTGCCATCCTTCATTGGCAGCAGCACCACTGGGGAGGCCCAGGGACTGTTGGACTCTTGAATTACCCCTAGTTCCAATATCTCCTGTATCTCCTCCCTCAGAGTCTGTTTGACTCTCTCAAGCACCCTATAAGGGGCCTGCCTAATAGGCTTTGGGGTCCTGTATCCATCTGGTGCACCCTGGTTTCCCAGCGAACATGTCCCCAAACTCCTGTAACACTGCTCAGATTTCTCGAACCTGGGTAGGAGATAGCTGCTGAGACATTGCTACCCCTTCCACTGAGGTGTCTGTCTGAATCTCACTGATCACTCACCAGATCTCCCTCAGACTCCTCCTGCAATCTACTGCAAATACTCAGCACAAGGCCCTTCCTATCATGGTAAGGTTTCATCATATTAACATGGTACAACTTGTACTCCTGCCTCATGCCTAACAGTTCTACCATGTAGTTAACATCACTTACTTTCCTTACCACCTTGTAGGGTCCTTCCCAAGCTGTTTGATACAAAGACTTATTAATATTTGTTTGTGTACCAAACTGATATGAATAGTGAGTATAGAATAAGGAATAATGTTCTCTTAGACCATGTATATCTTTAAGGTTCATCTGGTTTGTAAAGTCATTTCACTTCTTGGCTTGAGATGTTAGTTTTATTTTACCATTTTTAGAAGTATCATTGCCTGATAATAGGCAGTTAAAATCACTTGTTGCTATAATTTCCCCTTTTGCATTTAAAGTAATCAGGTCCAACATATTTAGTACTCAGTCCTGGTATCCAGTATGTATTAATCAAAGTATAAGACTTCCTATTGATTTTCAAAATAACCATGATTAGCATCCCATCTTTATCTGAAATTGTATCTATAATTCTTGTCATAGTATAAGTATTTTTCCATAGAATAAGAGTCCCACTTCTCTTAGTCTTAAAATATAAATCAGCCAGAATGGTATAGCCATTGAATGAGCATTTTTGTAGATCTTTTTTTTAATAGCTGGGTTTCCTGTAAAAAGATGATCTGGGCTTTATGCATTTTGATATATTTAAGCAAACCAGCTCTTTTGACATTATTGTTCAAACCATTAATATTTAATGATAAACATTTATAAGCCATTGACTATAATGTGTATGTTATTACTAATTGAAAGACCTTTCTTCCATGTTGACTTGAAATCTACTGAAAACTTACTTATCATGGATGCATAATGTGTATTAAGCACTACTTTGAAAAATTCATAACTATTTACAAACACATACATGAAACATAAAGTTTCTGGTTTAGTTAAAAACTTTTTTCCATAAAATCTCTTTATTTGAATTTTCAGATATTAACAGTGATACATCCAATCAAACACACAAAACAAAGAGTACATACAAAAAGGAAACATTCAAAAAACTAATAACACAAGAAATATATATACACTGTATACAGTAGAAGTCACTACATCATCAAATGGAGTATAAAAGGTTTTTAACATCACTTAAGAAAGTGAGGGATAGTATAAGGGACATATTTTATGAAGAAGATAAATATAGAAATTCACCCACTTATTATACTTAATGTAATTAGGGAATATAATTATATATATAAAGAGGTAAAAGGGGAAGAAGAGAAAAAAAAAGAAAAAAATGAAAACTGGTTATACTGCAGTTATTGCATAATATAAATTTGTCTTATCATATCAGTGTACAGGCTGTCTTTCTTTGTTAAGAATTACATCTAGTAAGTAACCCCAATATTTCTGATAATAGTGTTTCTTTTTGTTTTTTGTATAAACTAGTTTGTGAGATGAGATATATTTAATAGCAAGGTTGCTAAAGTATTCCCATGTAATTGGATATGTGACATTCCAATTTTTAGTGATATAAAATTTAATAAGGGCACACCGTGATAAGGACATGTTTTTTTTTTTTTATTTTTGGAAGTCGAGTCATGTTAATGTGCAATATAGCTGTCTCCCATGGCAGGGTTGATTTTTCATATCCCATCTTCTCTAACCTAGCTCTTAAAGAGCACCATAGGTTGTGTACCTTGCTACATTTCTACATGACATGGAGAATATCTGCAGTTTGGTTTGGGCAGTGAGGACATATAGGCAAGAAGTTGGAATTGAACGTATTTAGTTTTGATGGGGTATAGTTCTTTCTTGATATAGAAAAAGCTATATCAAGATTCTTATGGTACCCCAAATCCACTAGAATTAAATATGACAAACTTGTACATTCCAAAGATAAAGGGGGATTGGGGTTACCTGATTTCAAACTATATTATAGTATAATTACTGCCTACAGACTAAAACAGATAATAAGCCATGACCTGTATGTAAATACCTGGACACTCCAATGGACCAAAATCTGGTCTGAACAATTGAAATCCCTTGGGTATAACAGCAAATCTCTACCATTTTTAAACCTAAATCAAAATGGCATATTCACAAAGAATATGCACCCACTAATTAAATGCATGGTTCTTTCTACACAGAAATTATTTAAATCATTGCAATTATTAGATGGTCCTACTAATAAACAATAAACCCTTAAATCTAACAAATTACCCACTGATAAAAGATCTCACAGTATGGGAAATATACCAATGGAGAGAATCCAATATAAAACACTTATTACAACATAACTATTATATTTTGCAATTATACACATATTGCTGATATGTATTAACAATATCTCTGTTGATGTCTTTGATCAGGAAGGGGGGAGAGAGAAAAAAAAGGGGCCTCACAATTCTCTGTTTAGTTACTAAAGGTTTAGTTATATAGCATAAGTCTGATGTTAAAATGCATAATGTGTTTTCTAATGCATTGCAGCTCCTAGTTCACATGATGTCATTTAGTTACTAATAGTGTCATTGAACCTGCAGAATGTATGCATCTATAAGAGAACATAGGTATTTTCAAAGGAGTTAAACACTTTCATCAGAACTAATTATTTACCATTTAAAGTATCTAGTGAAGGATAACAGAATTTCAAAAGAAAATAATTCTAAGTACAACCATTTAACAAGTTAAAAAGGTCAAATGATGTCATCACTGTTGTTTCCTCAAGCTGCGGCTTCATAAACTTGTTAAAAAGTAGCTAAATAGGCTCATGCAGAACAGAAGTTGTCTCTAGTGAAGAACAAAAAAACATTTTCAGTGGGAAATTCAGATCTTGAAGCCTTTAGAGTTTACAGAAAGCAAAAAAAAAAAAAAAAAAGAAAGAAAAAAACACTCAGGCTGTCTTTTCCTTACATGTCATGAACCTCTACAATGCGAAACGTCACACAGACCACCAGTTTCCTCACAAAACATCAACATCATTAAAAAATTAACCCTTTCATATAAAAAACAGCTATTTATAAGTAACAACAGCTGCCTCAAATCAGAATTCATATTATAACATTTCAATCATTTACCCACCAGTCAACCAGGCCAGAGAGAGAAAGAAAAAAAGGGAACCTAGTATATATATATATATATATATATATATATATATATATATATATATAAAACTTATATTTAGCTATCTATACAACACCATTAATGTACTGTATTAATGTTTAAATGTATTTAAAGAGAGTCTAAAACATCTAGTTAGAAACACTAATCAGAAACACCTTGTTGCCCCACCACTGACCCACTAGAAAAAATGCACTTTGGTATTAAGTCAAATTATACTATTACTGAAGAATTAGAAGACCTATATCATTTGTAGTTATTTAAAAGGAAAAAATATGTAAAGTATTCATAATGGGGAAAAGAGAGAAAAGGAACACTGGTAACAAAAAAGAATAGGAAGAAAGAAGAGAGAGAGAGAGAGAGAGAGAGAATGTTATTTAAATACTTAGTACTATACATAATTAAAGGAAGTAGCTATAGAATGGAAAAGAGAAAGTTAATAATAAAAATGATTCACATTACCTTACAGCATAGAGACTTTCCAGAATCAAATATATTATGATTCATAAAAAAGCATTTAAAATTAAAAGGAATTTATTCATTTGTCCTTTAGTTTCTTAGTTTTGTTTGCTCCTTCCTTCACAGACCATCCGTTTTTTGTTGCCTGTCTTTTCAAACTCTGAGATGACCATTCCATTTCTTTTATGACTGACAGTATTTTCTTCTTTTGGAAAAAGTCTACTCCTTCTTGTAGGCAATCAAAGATCTTCACTCCTTCTGGCAAGGTGATTTTTATTCTTTCAGGAAAAAGAATTTGAGCTTTAATATTGCCTTTTTTCAAGTACTTAATTAGAGGAACACACTCATTTCTTCTGGATATGACTGTAGAGGTGTAGTCATTGTCAAAACAAATAACTTTTTCACCCATTTTGATAGAGGAATTAGTCCAAGCTGATTTTAGCACTATGTCCTTATCTTGCGAGGAAAGAAATCTAACTATTATAGACCTGGGATTAGATGAACTCAGAGATGAAGCTGGATTTGCCAGGGACTGATGAGCACTCTCAATTTCAAAAGAGAGGGATTCAGGTATGTTTAGTACTGATGAAAACCACTTATTGAGGAAGTCAATTATGTTAGCACCCTCTTCTTTCTCAGGAATTCCATATATTCTTATGTTATTCCTTCTTGATCTTGTTTCAAGGTCTTCCAGTTTCTCAATCAGTCTGGTGTTTTGTTTCAGAAGAAATTCATTGTGATGTTCATTTTCTGTCACTCTAGTATCTAGGCCAGTTACTGTTTCCTCTAAGACAAGAATCTGTTCAAATTGCTTTTTAACTATTCCATTTAGAAGTTCCAGTTGTTTACTGCATTCTTGTTTGATAGTATCCATTTTGTTTTCGAATTTGTCCATTTTTAGTGACAGTTCTTGGATGTTTGTTATTATAAGATGTAGTTCTTTCTTCACTGCACTCTCCTGGTGTGGGTTCTTCAAGTTGCTCATCTTGAGATCTCCAGTAGAAAACTTCTTGACAGGAATAGATAAAAAAAGTCTCTTGAATATGTATTAATCTTTAGAAAATAATAAAGATTCTATGTTAATCTAACTTTTAGAATACTTTTAGTTAGAATTTTCTAAAAATTAAAGTATATTTCCTGTCAGGATATTAAAATCTAAGCAGAGCTATGGATTTATGCTGCTATCAGACTGGCATCTTGGCCATGCCACCAGCCAGTTGTGTTTAATCATTTGCCTTTTAATGAGTAACATGGATATGCAGCCATATATATTTTTACTTATATTCCTACTTATGTATGTGCATGCATACCTACTTATTTAAAAGAGACATGCAATGAAATCATCAAAATGATAAACAGAATGGAAAGGATGGTTAATGGTGCAAGAAAGAAATTTAGACAGGTGTATACTAAAAGAAAGCAAAGAAAAAGAAATAAATAAAAAGAAAATGAAAGCAAGAGACAGAGGGAGAGAAAGAGAGTGAGAATACAATGAGAACTCTGTGAATTACTAGGATATCACTGCATCATCACCTGGCAAGTATGAGGTATAGAATGGATGAAGAGGTGCAGAAAAGGGGAAGGAGACATTGTTAGTAGTCGAAAGGGAATTGCTTAAGATGGACTTTTAAATGCTGCCTCACAGAGGCAGTAGTATGACCTTGGCATTTGATGTCTAAAGTTGCAGTGCAGTACCAGTCAAAAAAGGTGCTGAATGATGTCTGATATAGAAAAAGGAAATAGATAAACTAAGGATAGCAGGTTAATCATGGGATAGATATCTGGTTTTGTAGAGTGATAGCTCTTAGAGGTTTGTTGCAGCAGTCAGATGGACCTGATCAACAATACCAGTAGGTCTTCTGCTCTTGTTTTCTTTTTAATTTTACATGCACCTATAATTGCAAGTGTACTGTTCAAAGGGATGAAACCATACAGTCTGATTCTGGTCATCAACAATTTTTTTTTTTTATTTCAAGTATTTCAAGTATTCATCTAGTTCCAGTGAGAGCATGGTATGGATTTTAGGGGCACAAGGCTTGTGATAAACATGGCAGTGTGATCACTGATTTGCAAATACCAAAAGTTACACAGAAATTTCTCATTTCATTTAGATATAATGATCTCACAGTTGGGAATATAGGGGTAGTAGTCCCCAAAAAAAACATTTTTGGTTATAGTTCTAATTACAGCCCTTCACAGTTGAGGGATTGGAAACAGATTAACACTTTCATTAGGAAGACATTTTCTGCTATGTAGCTTTAAATATAATTTTATACTGCAGTTTAATTAAGTTGCACTGCATTCAGTCTTTCTGTTTACTCTGTAAGCATCATGTAGTAATATCATAACTGCTTCTTGTATTCATTCTCATTTTACTCTGGTGTGATTTATGAATAGAATCCTTGAAATAATAAATATCAGAGGTCTACTTATTAGTAGATTAATGAGGGCTTCCTGATAGCTGATATCCCATATGCCAATATATCACTTAATTTACAATATAAGTATTAACCAACCAAGAGCATATAGAATATAGAATGAGAGACAGAGAAAATCAAAATATTCAAGAGATATATCAGTTATTTATTTGTTTAGTTAGTTTATTAACTGGGTGAAAGGGCTGCTCAAAACACCCTTTTCAACCACATCTTGTGCCCTCAAAACAGTTACAGGAGAATAAATGCACTGAGAACATATAAGCATAGTAGAAGCAGTAACTATATATATATATATATATATATATATATATATATATATATATATATATATATATATGGAGAGAGAGAAGAGAAAGTAAGTAAGAGGGAGAGAAACATATTAGAAGCAGTAACAAAGAAAAATATTTATAAAGCTTATAGACCAATGTGGCTAAAAGTCAGAAAAATAGGATAAATTCATTTTGTACAATATTTAGAACAAGAAATGTTCATATAAATTACATAAAATATGAGCTAGAATATTTTTAGGGTTTTAAATATTTGCAAGCTCTTAAAAGATTATTATACTGACTACATCAAATTGTACATGGGAATTTGTTTACAGGTTAGCAGCAAATGTAGAGTTAAAGGGTAATAGGGTAGTAAGAATGTATCACTTATCCTTCGTCTTTGAAGTGGGTACATTTGGATTGCTCCTGAAGGTAAGATGTCAGCTGTTTATAAAATTGTTATAGATTATAAATTAGTCTTAACTCCTCTGGGAGTGTGTTACAGATAAGTGCAGTGCATTTAGAGAATGACTTTTCAAATAAGGCAAGTAGATATGGAGGTCGCTCTAATAGGAAGCTCTCTTGGTCCTTAACTGAGTAATCTGTGAAATGGTTGAGCAATTTATTCTTCAGAAGAGGGCCATATGAGTTACTAAGGATTTAAAAATGTTAGGGTATTACATAGAAAAAAGATCATTTGTTTGGTTAGAAGCAAATTAGACTGATATTTAATAGTGCAGTGGTGCTGTCTCATATTTAAGATAATTATAAAACTGAGTATTCCGCTTCTGCTCTGCTGGAGTAACAAGGAATTTTGAATAGAGCTAAAGGTGAATATGTGAAGTCCATATTCAAGTCTTGAAATTAGTACATTGAGGAAAATAGAGCTTCTTTCTTCTCAAGTGAAGATGTTGAAAAATATATTTGCTACATTAGATTGTTAAAGAGTCTTTTGCCATTGTTGCTCAATATGAGGTTAGAAGGAAAGATGGTGCTGATCATGAAGTTTTCCTAAGTAGCACTGCTGTGATCATGAAGTTTTCCTAAGTAGCAATGCTGTGATCATGAAGTTTTCCTATGTAGCAGTGCTGTGATCGGGAAGTTTTCCTAAGTAGCACTGCTGTGAAACAGGGAGGAGTGTAAAGCCTTGAGTGCCAGGTATGATTAATGACTTAAGAGTTGCTTTGGAGAGTTTTGCTGAAGCTTGAACAGCATTGTGCTGGATTTCTTTACAGTAATTTGCAATTTGTTATGTGAGAGTCTATTTCAAAGGTTTGTAAAGTTGGACTGCAGGAAACACTGTAGGTGGGGAAGTTGTTTGAGGGACTTATATCATCTGAATAGAGCAGTAGTTTAGCTTGGAGAGATCAGTGGGTCAATCATTAATGTAGAAGGAGAAGAGGGGAAGTCAAAGAACTGAACCTTGGGATACACATTTTCGAACATTACCAGTCAAGAAGGAATTTTGACCTGAGGTAATCCAATAGCAGATTTCATCTGAAAACACAGATTGTGATAGTTTTTGCACATACATACAAATATTTCAAACGCTGGCATTCATATGCTTCTAGCTTGCCAATATACCAAAATACTTGTTCCCATAATAAGTGTCCAGGTTGTTCTTAAAATATCTAAACTAGTATTTCCTTTAATGCAATTTGGTAGTCTGTGTGATGCCCGTGCACTGACGCAGCAAACAGGGAGCCTCGGTCCTCACCACTAACACCAGTGAGGGGCATCCACATAGGGGAGGATAACAAATACGCACACAGTAAAGTCCAATTTCCCTTAAGAGCACACAGAGATAACAGTCAGTCTGGGGTTGGTTTCTCCCTTTCTGTCCAGATCCTCAATAAGACTGGCACAGCTACAGGATCCAGACCTCAGTCTAGTAGTCAAGCTAAAACCTCCAGCACCCTCTCTGTCTAACCAGTGCTTTGTATTCCAGCCCAAATAACTGACACACACACTTTGGGATATGAGTTATATACAAACACACAGACACTCCCGGGGATGGCTGGCACAGGTTCTCCAGCTATGCCCCTTCTGTCCAGGCTATAAGGTAGTAATCACTGCCACCAAACACTATTATCAGCTACTAACAAGGCCCTTATCAAAGGGTGTCCAATTATTGCTGTGCAATATTATTAACCAACTGGTAAGTGTGACTGAACAGCAAGGCTTATTTGGGGTAGCTTGGACAGTATCACTATATACATGCAATGTACTCTAGAGCTTAATTTATCTTAAAACAGCCACAGTTGAAAGGTTTAAAATATTTAATTATAAATAATAAATACACAAGACAATACTTCTTACTACACAGTACTAGTCAATAGTTCAGAGATCACAGGAAAATGCGGTAGAATAGTTCTGACATAAATACAGAAAAGATAACTAGTCTAATCTTCCTAATTCCTAGCTATATCTAAGAGAAAACACAGTTCTAAAATAAACTTACATATAGAGCAAAGCAGTGCTGGTGATGTTGGATGTTCTGAAGATAAATACAAAATGTCCTGAGTCTGTCTATCCTTAAACTGATAGCACAGTACTATTTCAGATTACATCATTTTTTCTCTGGTTCTCAGGCTAACAGAAGCTCAGAGTTTAGCAGCCCTTTTGATCTTGCACCTGGTCAGAAAGCTACAGAACTAGGTTCATAGGTTCATAGGTTGGTATTAGGCTATTGGCCCTAGGGCCTATACAAGCCTAGCCATTACAATTCCCTGACTATTTCTTCCCATAGTATTTACTTCCCTGGACCTCTGTCTAGCAGGGCAATTGACATGATCCCCGTGGTGAACTTCCTACCTCCCACCCAATCAATAAGGTTCCTTTCGAAGAAGGCCAAAGAGGTGCTCTGCTTGACATGTATAGGCAGTCTATTCCAGAATCTGGGGAGTCTTTGGGTCAGGAACCTATCCCTCCAGCATGTTTTGTTCATTGTGATGACAAGATTTAGATTCCTGGAGCATGTGTCTCTGACGGATTGGGATTTCATTAAGTGTAGCATGTCCTACAGCTCTGGGTTTGACATGGCCTTGTATGTTAAGCAGAGATCACATCTGAGTAGACGATATGTGACAGAGTATAGGTGGAGTTTTTTTCAGATGGTCAACATAGGGCATCAGCTTTAGGCCTGTGATTCTTTTAGTGAAGTATTTCTGTGGCCTTTCCAGTTGTTGCAGATGTCTTGAGAGGTACATACTAAATGGTGCATTGTATTCTATAATGGGTCTAAAGAAGGATAAGTACAGTGGGACAATGACCTCCTTTTTTCTGGATGAAAAGCCCCTAGTGATGAGGTGTGCCACATACAAGGATTTATTGACTGTTGTGGCAATGTGGTTATCGAAGGTGTGACCACTGCCCACCTGTGTCCCTAAATCTCTTAGCACACTTTCGGTGTTTAGTGTACTGCCACCTATGTGGTTATTCACGGGTACATGTTTTTTCCCAAAGGGGATAACTATGCCTTTCTTGTCATTGAGCTAGAGCCCATGGCTCTGGCACCAAGCATCTGTTTCTGTAAGTCCATTTTGTAGAATATCCACATCATTTGGGGATTCAATAATGGCTCCCAGTTTGCAGTCATCTGTGAACTTTGTTAGCCAAAGTCCCTTAGTGTTGGCTGTACTTCAAAGAAGAAGATGCCAAACAAGAGCGGTCCCAGGACTGAACCCTGAGGTATTCCACTTGTCACTTGTCTGGAGCTGGATTTGGAATCTGCTACTTTTACAGTGTGGGTTCTGTCAGTTAGCCAGTTAGCAACCCATCAAGTGACGTAGGGATTAATTCCCAGCTAAGTAAGTTTATCTATTATTCCAGGTTTAACCATGTTAGGGTATTCTGATCTGTCACTACAGTGAATTTTCTTCCATACAGATAAGGCTGAAGTTTCTGCAGTGCCCACACTATGGCTAGACATTCCTTTTCTACAGCTACATAGCATTCCTCCCTGGGTTGGAGCCTATGACTGAGATAAACCACTGGGTGCTCTTCTCCCTCTGAAGAAATCTGGCTAAGTACAGCCCCTACCGATGGTTCGAAGCATCCACCTGCAAAACAAATTATTTACTGTAATCTGGACTGGCTAATACAAGGGCTCCTCCCAAAGCTTCCTTAAGCTCCTGGAATCCTTGCTCACACTACCTTATCTAGCCTGTTCTTCCTTGCCAGGTCTGTGAGGGGAGCAGCTATGGTACTATACCTGAGGACAAACTTTCTGTAGTACCCTGCTCTCCCTAAGAATGCCCACACCTGCTTTTTGTAACAGGTACAGGTCATGCCTGAATGGCTTCTACTTTGGCAGATTCTGGGCTGATCTTACCACTCCCCACTCTATCTCCCAGGTAGGAGATCTCTGCCATACCCACCTGACATTTGCTGGGCTTAATGGTCAACCCAGCCATTTGTAGTCTGCTCAGCACCTCCATGACATGTTGAAGGTGCTCTTGCCAGGATTGTCTGTAGATGGCAATATCATCTAGGTAAGCAATGGCAAACCCTCCTGCTCTGGCTAGGATAAGATCTACCAGCCTCTGGAAACTTGCTGGGGCATTTTTCATCCGAAATGGCATCTTTGTGAACTCATACAAGTGAAAAGGAGTCACAAAGGCTGACCTCTCTCTAGCACTGGGAGTCATGGGCACCTGGTAGTAACCCTTGTTAAAATCAATGGTGCTAAGATACTTAGCCCCACCCAGCTGCTCTAGGGCCTCATCTGTCCTAGGCATGGGGTAAGCATCTGACCCTGTGTGACTATTTAATTTCCTGATTTCCTGTAGTCCACACAGAACCACCTGCTGCCATCCTTCATTGGCACCAGCACCACTGGGGAGGCCCAGGGACTGTTGGACTCTTGAATCACCCCTAGTTCCAATATCTCCTGTATCTCCTCCTTCAGAGTCTGTTTGACTCTCTCAAGCACCCCTGCCTAATAGGCTTTGGGGTCCTGTATCCACCTGGTGCACCCTGGTTTCCCAGCGAACATGTCCTCAAACTCCTGTAACACTGCTCAGATTTCTCGAACCTGGGTAGGAGATAGCTGCTGAGACATTGCTACCCCTTCCACTGAGGTGTCTGTCTGAATCTCACTGAAGAGATCACTCAACAGATCTCCCTCAGACTCCTCCTGCAATCTACTGCAAATACTCAGCACAAGGCCCTTCCTATCATGGTAAGGTTTCATCATGTTAACATGGTACAACTTGTGCTCCTGCCTCATGCCTAACAGTTCTACCATGTAGTTAACATCACTTACTTTCCTTACCACCCTGTAGGGTCCTTCCCAAGCTGCTTGCAGCTTGTTGTGCCTGACAGGAATGAGAACCATTACCGGCTTCCCTACAGCATACTCCATAGCTTGAGCATTCCTGTCATACCATACCTTTTTCTGTTGTTGGGCTTCTGCCAGGGTCAGCTGGGCCAAATCCATAAGTTCCCTGAACCTTCTCCTGAGGCTTAGGACATATGACACAACAGACTCCTTGTGGGATTCACACTCACCTTCCCACTCATCTCAAATTAAATCTAGAGGTCCCCTCACCCTATGTCCATACAACAACTCAAAGGGTGAAAAAACTGTAGATTCCTGGGGAACTTGTCTGTAAGCAAACAACAGATGGGGCAAATATTTGTCCCGCTCCCTCTTAAACTGGTCTGCAAATGCCCGTAGCATGGACTTGAGTGTAGAGTTTAACCTCTCAACAAGACCATTAGTCTGGGGATGGTAGGGGGTGGTCATCTGGTGCTTTACCCCACAGTACTTCCACAGACAAGCCAGCAGGTCTGACATGAAATTGGCACTTCTGTCAGTCAGTATTTATTATGGGAAACCTACCCTGCTGAAAATCTCTAACAAAGCATTTGCCACCTTTTCTGTTTCAATGGAGGACAAAGCCACTGCCTCAGGGTATCTTGTAGCATAATCTACTACCACTAGGATATACTTTTTCCCTGTGGAACCTGGGGTACTCAGAGGTCTCACAATATCCATAGCTACCCCCTGTAATGGCTCCTCAATCACAGGCAAGGACATCAAAGGAGCTCTCACCTTGTCTCCTGCCTTGCCTACCTTTTGGCACTGCTCACAGGTCCTGCAGTACCCTGTTACATCTATGGAATTTCCAGGCCAATAGAAGTTCTGCATAATATGTATCTTTGTACATTTTATGCCCATATGACCTGCAAAGGGAATATCATGGGCTATGGCTAGAAGTGGCAGATGGTAAGCTCTAGGCACTACCAACTGCTGTATTCTCTCACCTTCTAGCCCTCCCTTAGGGGTCCACTCTCTATACAGTAACCCTTTGTCCCAGTATATAGAATCCCCCTTCCCTTGAGAATCAGGTGCCTCACTAGCTACCTGCCTCAGGCCTTGTAATGTAGGGTCGGAGAGCTGAACCTGTCTCAACTCTCTATTTCTAACACTTCCCAGCTCCCCTTCCACAGGAAGTCTGGCATCCTCTGACAGTGGTGCCTCATTGTCAGCCTGGGTACTACTACTCATCTCTACCTTTGCAGTCACTCTGTCCAAGGGAACATCAGTACCCACAAGCAACTTTGGCTCACCTTCATTCTCAATGCTACAGTGTAGCTTCCTCCCTGAAGCAACCACCTCATCAGTCCAGGCTGCAAGTATACGGTCTGTATGGGTTTCCCCCAAGCTACCAGACCCACATGATTTTCTCAAAGCCTGACTGCATATAATTGCATTAACACATGATACTGCCTCATCCAAATCCTTCCCTATCAGGACATCTGCAGGATGGTAGTTCAGTACCCTTGTTGCCTTGAGACAACCTACTATTGGCATTTTGTCTTTCCCACTTACTGGCTCCCTCACCTTTTGCCTTCGTGGACATCTGTATGCCACATGGCCCCACTGGTTGCATTCAAAACATTTAACCCTAAGTCCTGGACATGTACCTGGACTAGTGGCTTTCTGTGCTACTGGCAGATTCTTTTGGGGCAGTCTGGGCTGCCCACCATAGGTTCCTTAAGACCCATGAGCAGTACTGAGGGTCCCTTTCCTGTGCAGGGATACCCTGCTTGCTAGGTATAGGTCTCCCTTCTTCCCCAACTCCTCTGATGTAGCACATTGCACACTTCTTGTCTTAACTGCTTTATAATTTTCTCTATTAGATACTTCCATGATGGTATTCAATGTCTTCCCTTCCTTTCCCTCACTACCCTGTGTTCTTGTGGTAGAACTTTATAGGTTACTAATTTAGCTGCACAGTAATATATCTTATTTACCTCTGTTATATAGCATGGATCTCTACGGACAGTTCTAATTGCTGTGTTCATTTGTTTTATCAAACTTCTGACTTTTTGTTTTTTATTGACGTTCTGCAATCTATTTCTTTCATTGATCTTAATATGTCTATCTCTAAATCAAGCAACTCCTCTCTTAGCTCATTTTCTTCTAGACTGAGGGCACATTTTTTGTTTTCCACTTCCTGCAGGCATTCCATAGAAAGTTCTATTGCATCTTCCTATGGCACATTGTCTTCAATTTCATCCTGTGCCATCTGTTGCTCTGTCATATGGGAACTTACTGGCCTATCATTCCTCATCATTGACTACATCAGAGTTTCCACAGTTTCCTGTTCCTTCCCTTGCTGTCCATCTTCAAGTGAATGTTTATACTAGTTTCCTGTGGAAGGCACCAAAATATCTTCATATAGCACCTGACCAAGGCCTATTGCTCTATCCTGTTGTGATTCTTTCTGAATTAGATTTTCTACTCTAAATCCTTCACTTCGTAGGTACTCCATAACCTCAGTTCTATTTCTTTAACATCTCCATTACTAATCTCCTTTTCTACTTTTCCTCTGTCTTATTATTTTTTGTATTGCAAAGTTTTTCACGTCTGGATTGCCTGCATTTCTATTCAAATATCTTTAGTGCTACTCTTTTTGTGTTGATTAATTTTGCTTTCACCTTTGCATAGATATTATACCATATTAAATCTCTTTTTCTTTCACATGCCCACATTTCTTCTTCAGATGTCTCCTGATCTTTTTGTTTCACTTTACTTTAGGGACTTGTTCCATCATGCTGTGATGTAACCTGTGTTAGACCTTCTGCACCAAATCCTTCACTTCGCAGGCACTCCATAACTTCATTTTCTATTTTTTTAAACTTCTACTTTACTAATCTTCTTTTCTACATTCTCTCTTTGTGATATTATTTTTTTATTGTGAAATTTTCCATGTGTGGATACCTTTGCCTGTATTTCTCTTTGAATATCTTTGGGGCTGCTGATTAATATGGCTTTTGCCTTTACATAAATATTGCACCATATCAAATCTCTCTTTCTTTCCCATGTCCGTATTTCTTTTTCATACTTTTCAAAAATAGCTAGGTTTTGTTGTTTATATTTGTGCAATTCCTCAGATGCTTCTTTTTTCCAAACAGATCGAAGATTTTTGGTCTACACACTGTTTTTCACAAATCTGTTGTATTAATGACCACAATTTTTTATTTGAGGCTTCTGACAGTTTTTCTTAGGAAGCATTTTTCTTTCCTTTAATTTCTCTCTTAATCTTTTTGTATATCTTAGGTCTGGAAATTCTGGGCTTTTTGCATAAAAGTAACAATACATAATTTCTTTCTTATCCTCAATAGTCCACCTTATTGTCTTTGTGGCTCTTCTTTGGCCTATCGGTTTTTGTGATTTTTGTGGACTTCTAATTCCTTCTAGAACAGGGGGCCATCCTTCTCATGGGCTTGGCCCCATTGTAGGGATGTTTCCGTATTTTGTGGATTCTATACTGTCATTTCTTCCAGTCCCAGCACCAGTGTGCCAACCAGAATTTGGGCACTTTTTTTACCCAGCGTCTTGTGCACCCAGCTATCTTTTTAAATTTTTGACCTATGTCTGTCCATGATATATGCTATATAAATACAGTCTATATATCAGTGTTTTCTTGGTGAGATTTTGAGAAAAACAGGGTCTACCTCATGAAGGTACTCACCAAAACTTGAGGATGAATTCAGTTTCAGCAACACTACTCTCTTTTGCTTGCTAACTTATTATCTCTCCATTTGGACCTCAAGTTCCTGCTGAAGTGTTTTCACGTCATTATTTCTAATTCTGTCTCCTCCATGTGCTTTCTCTGGATACAGTTTATGCAGTTCTTTTTCAATATAATCTAATTTGAGTTCAGTATCTGAGGTTACCTGGATGTCACAATGACAACTTATAGCCCCCTTTATGCAGCCAAACTGTAGATTTTGTAAAAATATGTATAATGGGTTCCTATTATGAAATCAAAGAGGCTGAACATCAAATGGCTTTAGCATCGGAAATGCCGTTCAATGATGTGCTTTTTTTGAGAGTGCAGTATAGTGAAGATAAGAAATATAATTAGCAAGGGGGGTGGGGGCACAGCCCCCCACAATATTGACTTTAAGGTCTGGCATGTTTGGCTTTTCAGCCGTTCGATGTTCAGTATCTTCGGTGTTGTAATATAGACCCAAGTATAATCTGTTGTGTCTGAGAATACATTTCAGAAACTGCACACAGTTTATCAATTTGTATGTATTTACTCCTTTATTTAAAATGTATTTACAAAGTTGTAGTTTGACCTGTCTTCTATTTCTTATATTTTTTGTCTCTCACCTTAGTCAGGTATCTTGTTCCTATGGAAATATATCCCTCTGATATTGTACGCCTAGATGCCTAGATCCTGATGTTAAACATTTTTTTGATTTTTTGCACTCAAGCAATTTTTCTTTCAAAACGTTTCGCATTCCATCTGCAGTTTTTCCACTGAATACATCACTCCAATTAGTTTTACAATGTGACTGTTTTGCTTCCATATAATCTGTAATTAATCGTCTATGCATTGGTTTAGATTTCAGTTTATCAGAATTATCTAGCAACAAATAAACCTTTACAACCCAATGATCACTGCACATTGACAATAGTAAAACTTGACTTGCAGTAACAGTAATATCTTTAGGAACACAGTGTCTAGAATGTTCCATACCCTCCCTGGTAGTTTTTTTTTTTTTACAATCTGAAGCAATTGCTGTTCCTGAACATATGTTCTGAATCATTTCCTTACTAATGTTGCTGGCTGAAAATGCTTTATATTATTCCATTCTGTTTCTGGTAAATTTAAATCCCCAGCTAGCATTATTCTTCCCTCCTGTGTTTCATGCAAGAAATGTATGAATTTCTTTATATCATCAGCACTTGACTTTGGCGGTCTATACACTCTAACAATTGTTATTTGTTTCAGGCTTGTCTTGGTTTTCACAGTTACACAATCTATAGCATTGGTTTTATCACTGAACATGAAATAATCACAGGTCTCATAACTATCTTTAA
>NC_056740.1:173878677-173941177 GCF_019279795.1 Protopterus annectens | reverse complement strand
GGAAGTTTTGAATTTTGTGGTTTTACTACACACACACACACACACACACACACACACACACACACACACACACACACACACACACACACACACACACACACACACACACACACACACACACACACCATCTGCCACACAAACACAGACAATCACTCTACTACATACACCTCCGGTATTCGAGGTTTTGAATTTTGCGCTTCTAAACTTTCGCTATTATGTGGATTCGGCTTCTTTGGCTCTAAGTACTGAAATTCTAGATTTCAGTATTTCGAGCTTCTGAACGGAACCCATACATATATATATATATATATATATATATATATATATATATATATATATATATATATATATATATATATATATATATATATAAATATATATATATATATATATATATATAGATATATATATATATATATATATATATATATATATATATATATATATATACATATACACACACATACTTCATTTGATTAATTTATTATATCCAGTATTATTTAATGTATTGTTAGGTACTCACTGACTCTATTTAAATTTTGCAAACTACTTGTCAATGAAAGACGGTTTGATAACAAGCTATTTTGTCTTGGCTCTTCTCCTCCTGGTATAAATGTTATGCAGGATGCTGCATTTAGGTTATAATGAGCCAGAGCCTGATAGTGAGGAAGGACTTGTGTCACTGAGACAGGTGAAGTTAAGGGAGGGAGACAATTTAAGCAACTACTCGAGGTAGGGTTACTTTTAAACTGTTTCAGTAAATGGACAGGCCTACAGGGCTGTTTAATTTGCCCTTTATCTCTCTGGAAGGACTGTGATGAGTTGAAATGGGTGGTGCAATGTTGCAATGGTTAACAATGTTGCCTCACAGTTCTCTGGTTGGATTCTCGGCTGGGTTGCCTTCAGTGTGGAGTCTGCATGTCCTCCCTCTGTTTGTGTGGGTTTCCTCCAGGCACTCTGTTTTCCTCCCACATTCCAAAGACATGTGTCTGGAGTGTTTCTCCCTGGGCCTCTGCTGAAAATAGGCTCTGTCCTAGTCAAACTTTCACAGTCAACAAATGTTAAAGAAATAAATGTAGTTTAATTAAGTGGATGTTTGATCTAGTGCAGCTTTAGGTAAGGTGTGTCCTGTGACAGTTTGTGGTCAGTGGGGTAAAGTAACTTAGGCCAAAGTGGTGTTACAAATATGGTTGGCTGTGAATGTTAAATATGTTTTATTGCTTATGAAGTTATGGCTTGTAAGTCACTGTGGCTAGTTTATTTCACTGGTTTGTAAGGATTTGTATGGTCTTGAGTCATTTAAGAAGTTAGTCAGTAGTTTTGGATAGAAAAGGTAATAGACATGGTTATAAGTGATTGGGGGTTCCTGCATTTTGTTAATTTTCTTTGTGTTAAGTTGCCATAGGTTGTGTTTAAATATGAAAAATGTATGTAATAGAAATGTTTGCTCTATTTTCTGATACAGATGTGAGTTTTTCTGTTCTCTGCTAGGTGTCTCTGATTAAAATTTGCACCTTAAGTAACTGTGGAAGGATAGCATGGGGTGTCTGTTTTTTCTGGAAAGTTTTTTTTTTTTTTTTTTTTGTTAACATTCTTGAATTGGTCAGATGTTTAGTTAAAAGAAACAAGAAAATACAGACCACCCTCCACAAAGAAAAAAAAAGCTGGCTGGGAGGCAGGGAGAGATTGTTTGGCTTTGTTAAGTGTATTGTATTATCTAGCTGTAGCTTTAGTGCTATAGAAAAAAGAAGAAAAAAGCATGGGGGGAATATTTCAGTATAACTTTTCCTTGTGATAAGTTAGTGGCATTTTGTTGATGTAAGTTTCTTTATTTTAATAAGTTTTCAATGTTCCTAAATAGATTAAAGCCCTTTACAGACAGATGTAACACATCAAGAGGGTTTTGCTGGAGGATGTAAGAGATGAGGGGTTCTACATTTTTGGCAGAAGACAGACCTTCATGTTTTTCATGTTGTAGCAGAATATAGATTAGGGAATGAGGAAGGAAATGTAGAGTTGTTGCTAGGCACACCCCAGTCTTCATCACCTCAAAGATTTCCAATACCTGATGGTTGTGTGGTGAAGATCTTGATGTTGAGGGGATGAATGCCTGTGGTGGCTCTGTGGTCTAAGCTGACCATAACAATGATTCTTGAACCCAATGAACATCTCTGATCTACTACCCACTGAACCACATCCTCTACCAAGTCCAAAAGCCCATGAGTTTAAGGGCTTACCAGGTTGACAGGACCACAGCCACTTCTCTGAATCTGTGAGGACATCCTTGGGCAAATAAAGGGCAAATGTTCCCTGACATGGGCGGTACCTGCTGGGCTGCTCCTGGCATCTCTTGACCTGAGCACAAATGAATATAAATGGGAGAGGAATGAAAAAGAAAAGAAATGCAAAGTAGTGGATAATAAAATAATAAAAAGGAGAGGGAGGGTGAAGAGACTCACAAAATAAATACAATAAATTCATTCATAATTTGGCATTGCTTTAATGTATACTTTATGTATTAGCATTGCTTACTTAGCATATAGCAAGCAGATGAAGACAAGAAATGGTGGAAAATTTCTACATGGGGAATCACTCTGGCACATGTTTCTTATAAACATCTAGTAAGTAGTTTTATGGTATGAAATTGTATTATATTTCACAGTGATAATATGTCCTGCATTATGAAATTGATAAGAATCAAAAAAGCAGGTTTTACATAGGGTATGATAAACCATTAAAAATAAAACAATCTGCAATAAGCTATTGAAATGGATTCTGCTTAATCTATCCATCCATCCATCCTCAACCACATTTTCCCATTTTGCACATGGTGTCAGGCTGTCACTTCAACAGTGACAGTCACCTCAAGCCAAGGTTTGTGCTGCTGGGTGGCTAGCCGTTCTGCAGTAGTTCATCTGTACCACTCACTCACACAAACACATACACGCACGCACACACACACACACACACACACACACACACACACACACACACACACACACACACACACACACACACACACACACACACACATGTGCGCTCACGCACGCACACACTCGCACCTATGGCTAATTTAGAGTGCCCAATTCACCTAATAATAGTAGATTATTTGTGCATCTAGTGTTTAAAAGAACTTCTGAATGCTTGTTCATCATATAGAACTTAATGCTAATCTTACTCACACATTGTCTCCAAAAATATGCTTAATGTTTTCATACTCATGGGTAACCTCAGTTAACTTCTCCAGTCTTCCGGTATTCGAGGTTTTGAATTTCACGGATTTTAATTTTCGTTGTTTTGTAGATTCCACTTTTTGGGCTCGAGATACTGAAATTCGAGATTTCAGTATTTCAAGCTTCTGAAGTGAATCCACACACACACACACACACACACACACACACACACACACACACACACACACACACACACACACACACACATATATATATATGGGTCTACGTTAAAGTAAGGTTCATCGAACCGTCCTTTGTCGAACTCACTTCAACGAAAGTGCATTCCATCGAAAATGCACTATCATGGAATAAACAAATAAAAACTAAAAAAAATAAATAACACACTACACAGTATTAGGCAGGGGGCAAGCCCCCCTGCACCCTCTATATGGGGGGCTGCACCCCCCCACACCTGTCTGCTTTAATATTCTCACCCTGAGATCGCACTACAGTGAGAAAAAGGGAATATTCCCTCATCCCCACTGTACTACAGTCTCAACAAGAGTTTCCTTAGTTGTACATCAGCTGTATACGTTGATATACAACTACTGGTGCATGCAAACGGCATGGTTTTTTTTGCTTGTTTTCTTTAGTGAAAGTGTGTTTTCGACAAAATGCACTTTCACTAAAGTAATTTAGACAAAGTACGGTTTGATGAACCATACTGGTGACAAAACAAATAGGACCCATATATCTATATACATATGTATATATATATATATATATATATATATATATATACACACACACACACACACACACACACACACACACACACACACACACACACACACACACACACACACACATACATACGTCTGTGCTATGGCTACATTTATTAATGAGCACAGTATACCTTCAAAGATTACATGCAAAGGCGTGGCCAAGGATGAACACAGGATAGCAGCAGATTTCTTCAGCTCCACCAATTTCATTACACTGACAGGAATTAATTACTTAAAAAATTAATTTTTGAAGTAATTTTCTTTCTAAATACGTTTGTTTTATATAGTTCTTGAACTATATCTAAAAAAGAAAGGAAATCTTAACAATATTCCTGTCAGAAATCACTGTGGAAATTTTCCTGTCAGTTTAGCAGTCTGAAATGAGTTCCAGTAAGACAAATTCTCAAGACTCCAGCATCAAGAAAGAACTTCAGTCTCTGATAATTATAATCCAGCAACTTACTGATAAAATGGATAAAATGGATACTAAAATAGACACCTTCATAGAAAAACTACAAAACAAATAGACCTGTTACATACAGACCTGCAACAACAGAAGAACCAGATGACAGGCATAGAAGAAGCTGTGAATGACATGGAAAATAGAATCCAAGAAGAGGAAATCAACATTGAGTTTCTGCTGAAACAAAATACACATTTACAAACAAAGCTGGATGACCTGGAAAATAGATCTAGGCGCAATAACATTAGGATTTTTGGACTGCCAGAAAATATTGAAGGTAACAATATTACTTCTTTTTTAACAACTTGGCTCCCTAAAACTTTAGACTTACCAGAAGCATTCTATTTTGGTATCGAAAGAGCACATAGATCTATAGCTTATACTAACTCTAACAAAAAATATCCTAGATCAGTTATAGTTAGATTTCTATCATCTTTTGATAAAGAGATGGTTCTTAAATCTGCTTGGGCTAAAGCTCCTGTTAAGATTAATGAGACAACTGTGCGTTTTGACAATGACTATTCTTCCATGGTAATAGCTAAAAGAAAAGTTTTTCTGCCACTAATAAGGGAGCTTAAAAAAGCACAGTTTAAAACATACCTTCTGTTTCCTGCCAAGCTTAAAATCTTCCTTCCTGATGGTCCTAAGGTTTTCGATGATTTAGACAATGCTTTACTGTTTGTCAAAGAAAAAAGGATTTTGGATAAAATAGAAGAAATGGAATGGGCTAGTTCTTCATTAAAGAGATTGGCAACTGAAGCTTCATGGAAGACTTCAGAGAAGAAGAAGAGACTAAAAAACAAATGATTTGTTATATGTTTTTTTTCTCTCTCATCATTTTAGTTCATTATTAATCTTTTTGAATATAGTTCCTGCATTTCCAGAAAGCCACAGATATTTTAGAAAAGATTTAATCAAAGTTATTCTCTATGTGCAAAGAAATGTTTTGTTTCATAACCAGTCAAAATACCTGAAGATTTAATGGCAAGCTGTAATTCAATTTGTTTCTCTTTCTGAAAAGAAGTAAGGTTAGTAATTTGATACATTTTTTTATCTTTACCTTTTTTTCCTTCTCCTTTTATTATTTTCTTTGTTTAAACAATGACATTCTATTTAGATTATGTAGTGGGTAAAGGGTGGGGGAGGGCAAGGAGAGAACAGTAATGAAAATATCATTAATAGAATAATAACATATTTATTCCTTGTAAAAGTTTTTATAAGTTCTTCAAATGCTATTTCTAATTATACTTTCCTGATTATACTGCTTATGCCTGTTTGTAAATAATCTGTTATGCTTTAACTAATAATAATCAGAACTAAATAAGAGCAAATAATATGTTTTATTTTTAACTCTATTAATATAAACAGTAAGTAACATTCCATTGTATATACTTCTTACAGCTTTCTCTTACATTTTTTTATTTCTGCCTCACTCCCTTTTATTTTCTACTCTCTTTTTCTTTTCTTTATTAATATATAGAAATGCTTTTGATTGTGTGGGCACAGTGAATAATAGGATTTGTATGAAAATTGAGTTGGGAGAAGAATGTTGAGTTTTATTGCTTGTTGGTAATTTTGGGCTTAATTTCACTTACACAGAGGCTGTAATGATCTGTGGAATACATTGTGAAGGTTTTGTCATGTTTAGATGCATTTACACTGCTAAATGAATGTTTGTCACTAGTTTTTAATAAGTTTCCGCCAAAATGTTAAGAGAGACAATCTGAGATGTGGGCTGTCTCATGCACAGTGTTCATGAGTTACTTCAGAAGCTTCAGCTCACAGAATTCTCACAGAGAAACTGAAAGCAGTTAGTATAACCTTTGACATAGTTATCACACTGACACACCACAGATTCAGGAAAATACTCTATTCATAAAATATGTCAGTTATAATGTTTTGTTTCATAACCAGTCAAAATATCTGAAGATTTAATGGCAAGCTGTGATTCAATTTGTTTCTCTTTCTGAAAAGAAGTAAGAGGCTGTAATGGTCTATGGAATACATTGTGAAGGTTTTGTCATGTTTACATGCATTTACACTACTAAATGAATGTTTGTCACTAGTTTTAATAAGTTTCCCGCCAAAATGTTAAGAGAGACAATCTGAGATGTGGGCTGTCTCATGCACAGTGTCCATGAACTACTTCAAAAGCTTCAACTCACAGAATTCTCACAGAGAAACTGAAAGCAGTTAGTATAACCTTTGACATAGTTATCACACTGACACACCACAGATTCAGGAAAAATACTCTATTCATAAAATATGCCATTTATAATGAGTCTAAATGATGTAGTTTCTTGTAGTAAGTAAATGTCTTATTTTAGAAGGCATAGAAAATGAAACATTTATTTAAATGTTTTTGAAAATCTACTTAACAGCAGCATAATAATCTGTGTTAAAAATTTGTGTTCCAAACATATACTTTACTATAAACCTCAGTAGAAACGAAAAAGAAAGACTAGAAGGAGTGAAAGAATAGCAAACCAAAATAAAAACAAAAACAAGAATTTCAATATTAATTCTAATACTGACAACGAACTCAACACTAATGGTAACAAACAGAGTGGAAATTTTCGTCCAGTAGCCTCCTACACTTGGAGACAGAACAACAACAAAGGAAGGGGGGCCAGGAGGAAAAGATGGTGAACTTGACATGCAATGAGGACAATAGTGACCCTTTAAATGATGGTTGTAGAATTTTATTAAACGCGAGTGGTGACTTCAAAGTGTTCAACTACTCCAACTACAACATCAGTAACGAGACAGTTGAACTATTATCCAAGGGTCATACTTTTGTACCCTCCCGCCACCTTGACCTGGCCAACACCCTAATTGACTTGAAACTTTTCACCAGAAAGCTCAATCTGTTATACCTCATGGGGAACGACCTAAATAGACAGTCCCAGTTTTATGTATCCAGTGTTTATAACTCCCCTCTACATCCGACCCTCTTGATTTTTGAGAGGGCAATGGAACTGGATTTGAGGAATATCAGGAACCAAAACTTTAAACATAGGCCTAACAACCACAACATAACCATGGAGGATAGACAAGAACTACAGTTCCTAAGAGAAGCCCCAGTCCGGTTAATGAAACCAGACAAGGGTGGCGGTATCACCATTATGAACTGTGATGATTATAACTCCAGAATGTACCAGATTCTTAATGGGGAAGCTTACTGCATTTCTTCTTTCAATGAGATGAATACAGCACACAATAGGATCAAGAGTTTCATCGAGGAGTTGTATATCGAGGCTCGTATTGATAGGGAAACATATAGCTACATGCAGCAAGTATCACCCAGAATTCCCTTATTGTTCGGAATTTCAAAAATTCACAAGAACATCCACAACCCACCAATGCGTCCTCTAGTAGATGGGAGGAACAGTATCACTTACACTTGTGCCAAGGTGTTGGATAGGATTTTACAGAAATACGTGGCCATGGAAAAACAAATCACTAAGGACTCCTGGTCCTTCCTCAGTTCACTTAACACCTTGGAATTTTACCCCAACTGCTTACTAGTTACTATCGATGTGAGGGACCTTTATTCTTCTATCCCTCATAATATAGCAGTTGACTGGGTTCCAAACATGCTGAGGTTCCTGGGAGCACCTGATGAAGAAAGTAAATTGGTGGGTGAGCTGATTGATGTAGTTCTCTCCTATAATTTCATTAAATTTGAGAGGGATTTATACCATCAAAAGATAGGTATAGCCATGGGCTCCCCATGTGGGGGGAGCATAGCTAATCTAGTCATGGCATCCTGGGAGAGACGTTTCCTACTAAATGAAGGTCGATTTAGCTCTAAACTACTCTTCGATACCAGATACCTTGATGACATGTTTGTGATGTTTGATGGTACTCACTCTGACATTGAGGCCTTCATGGGACATTTGAATAACTCCACTAACTTTCTCCATTTCACTCACCGTTTCGATAAAGAGAGGATTGACTATTTAGATGTTGACCTTAGGAAAGACCACATTAAGAACACTTGGGTCTCTAAGATCCACCGGAAGGAGACTTATTCTAACTCCTTCCTACACTATTCTAGCTGCCACCCTAAACACCATAAGAAATCAGTTGTAAAGGGCCAACTGGTTAGGGCAGCTAGAATGGTAACGTACGACGAGGAATTTATTGAAGAATGTGAAACCTTGTTCCAGTTCTTCGTGAAGAGAGGGTACCCTCATGATTTTCTCAATGAGATCTTGGATGAAGTGACAACTAAAAGATCCATGAAGGTATATGTACCACTCCTAAATGGGAATGGTCTGAAGCAAGGAGCCGCAGAGCTCCAGGTTGTTAACACCTCTAACGGAACGAACTTTATGGCTAGTTTTTGTTGTACTTTCAACTTAGACTCTCATACAATTTTTAAGATCACCCTTAAAAACTGGGATTTTTTATCTTTTGATGCTGAGTTGAAGAACAAACTCCCGAATAAACCAAAATTGGTTTATAAAAGGGGTAGTAATCTGAAGGAATTACTTGAGGGGAGTAAACAGACATACTCTACAAAGAAGGGTATGAGTAAGTGTAACATGTGCAAATACTGTAAGGTTATTGACGAAGGGTGCAGTTTTGAAATTGGTGAGTGGAAATTTAAAACACACCACAAATTCAACTGTAACAGCAAACAAGTGGTGTATCTGGCTAAGTGCTGTTTCTGTCCGGCCTTCTACATTGGGAAGATGGACAGAAAACTGAATGAAAGGATTTATGAACACCTATACAGTATTAGGAGTAATAAATTAACTAATGCCCTGGCTAGACACATCAATGACTATCCAGGACACGAGTTCAAATTTAGGGCCATAGACCAGCAGATTAGTGACGGAAGGGGTGGTCACGATTCTCTCAAACTTGAAAGGAAAGAGCTTATTTGGCAACTTAGGGTGAATGCTAATCAGAGACCAGGCATTAACGAAATGTGTTCCATCCAATGTATACTGAGGCTAAAGAACTTAGAAAGATAGTAACTGACCTAGTGGACATCATGGTCAGGAATTTAGGATCACACTTCCCCTTCCGAAGTACTATTTAGCATTTAGCCAGTAGCATTATTAAAACGGTCTCTAAAATTGTGTCTTATACTGTTACTCCTACTATTACTCAGGACTGTCATCCACTAAGCATCACTCACTCGCGCTTGTCACACACATTTACTAATTTCCAACCTCTGCATATCCTGTCTTGCACCCCTCAATACACACTTCCTTCAGTACATTTTTTAGTACACTACTAACCCGAGCATAGACTGAGTTTTACTATCATTCCCGTTATGAGTATTATTCGTGGATCTAAATGCCCAGTTGGTTGGGTAACTGACACTATACCCGTTGAATTTCAAGGGTTCGCACCCTGGTTACATTAAATGGAACTATAGGAATCCAATAAAAAACTATGTTCCACATTAATCTACTAATTTCCCCTACCACTACTTTCAAACACCGTTTTTTATACTTTTTTACACTTTTAAACATCGGCTGTTAACTTGTACTCGTCTTAGTGTTAATACGTACAACTCTACTATACATTAGGGTTGTTTAATTTAACACCACTTGTCATCTACAGAGGGCAGGTACCTAGAGGTGAAAGGAATAAGAAAGTTTATGGTTTTTACGTTAACAAAACGATTCCTATTTAACTCAGTTCCTACTTGCTTATGAGTTTATACAAAGGGATGAGTCAATAACTTTGTTAGGAATAACCAGGTTAGGATTTATATTTAATTCTTGTATACTTGCACACTTATTTCATGTACATCTTTTAGATACACATGTATATATTTTTTTAAAAAAATCAGTCCGATTGTAGCACTTGAGAACTAACAATTTTATGACAGAGGCATGCCCTCTACAGGTATAAATAGGTATGGCAACTGTCACTTAAACACAAGCAATACCATAAATTAAACGGAGGTCCCTACATTTCATTTCATTTTATTTTTAATCTGTTTCAATACTTTTAACATTTTTAAAGTGGTTTTATTGTTGGTGTCTTGTAGTTTAAGCACAACACCTGTGAAGGTTAGGTCCAGCCTTCATTTTTACAGACTGGACCGGACTTTTTGTTAGTAGCTCAATATGGTTCCACAGGTGTACTTAATTGAATGACCACAGTTAATTGATTGTAAACGTGCTAATTGTTGGGTGCTTAAATACAAAAGTTACTGTGTGTTTCACTGTTTTTGCTCTGAAGAAGCTCAATACAAATTTGTCGAAAAGTGTACGTTATTAATCGCACTTCAGCCTTTATTTAATAAAAGTTTGCTAATACTAGCTACTTCGTTGAGAGTGTTCTGATTCCTCCAGTGTTTATATACTTTACTATAACCCATTTAATTCATCTGATTGACAAGCATAAATAATCTTATAACTCTATTCTGGAAGAAATGTCGTGATATATTTTAAAGCAGTAGGTTAGCATGATTGTAAAATCTGGTTACTAAAATGTGTTTGCTGTGCATTATTTTGTATAAAGCAGACAGATTTATTCTAGGGACAGCAAGTAGGATAGTGCTCAACAAAGACACAACTCAGTGAGATCAGATATATATATATATATGTGTGTGTGTGTGTGTGTGTGTGTGTGTGTGTGTGTGTGTGTGTGTATGTATGTGTATGTGTGTGTGTGAGTGTGATGGCTTTTTTTATATAATAATGCAAGTGTTTCTGAGAATCTGCATAACTATCCAATATGATTTATAATAATTTCTATGAATACAATATTTTACTCTATTGACAAAATGAATGTTTGCCACAAGTTTTAATAAGTTTCCCGCCAAAATGTTAAGGGAGACAATCTGGGATGTGGGCTGTCTCATGCACAGTGTCCATGAACTACTTCAAAAGCTTCAACTCACAGAATTCTCACAGAGAAACTGAAAGCAGTTAGTATAACCTCTGACCTAGTTATCATACTGACACACCACAGATTCAGGAAAAATACTCTATTCATAAAATGTCAGTTATAATGAGTTTAAATGATGTAGTTTCTTGTAGTAAGTAAATGTCTTATTTTAGAAGGCATAGAAAATGAAACATTTATTTAAATGTTTTGAAAATCTACTTAACAGCAGCATAATAATCTGTGTTAAAAACTTCTGTTCCAAACATATACTTTATTATAATTCATTTAATTCATCTGATTGACAAGCATAAACAATTTTATAATTCTATTCTGGAAGAAATGTCATGTGATATATTTTAAAGCAGTAGGTTAGCATGATTGTAAAACCTGGTTACTAAAATGTGTTTGCTGTGCATTATTTTCTATAAAGCAGACAGATTTATTCTAGGGACAGCAAGTAGGATAGTGCTCAACAAGGACATAACTCAGTGAGATCATATATATATATATATATATATATATATATATATATATATATGTGTGTGTGTGTGTGTGTGTGTGTGTGTGTGTGTGTGTGTGTGTGTGTGTGTGTGTGTGTGTGTGTGTATGTGTATGTGTGTGTGTATGTATGTGTGTGTGTGTCTGTGTGTATGTGTGTGATGGCTTTTTTTTTTTGTAATGCAAGTGTTTCTGAGAATTTGCATAACTATGCAATATGATTTATAATAATTTTTATGAATACAATATTTTACTCTATTGACAATAATGAGTTTAAGTAAATGCTCATATACAAACAATTCAAGATTTTTTTTTTGGAAGCTGTTAATAGTATTCACATGACAGAAAATAGATGCATCTTAATATATGTAATGTCTGAATCATATTAGCCAAAGTTTTTGATTTAAATGAATGTTAGAACCTAATTTTCTCTCCTCTTGATTTCTAACATCAAGATTATTTGAATGCTATTTGAATACAAGTGTTATATATTACATAGATCTATATAGTAGTATGAACAGTTTAAAAAAAAAAGTTTATTTTAGTTTATATGATGCTGTTTTACCAAATGTGTAGTTTTGTCTTGATAGATAATTGAATTGAAAACTGTTAACCTCAGTTAAATATAACTAGTATTAAATTGATAAGGTGGTAGCTGAGGTACTGCTGCTTAGGGTAGGGGTTAACTTGAGTAGTAAATACTACTCTAAGTTGGAGTTTTCAACTCCAGGCTGGATGCAAGGTTTAATCCTTACATTATTTTCACTTGTTCATTGTTATATTTATATAGTTTTGACATCCACAATATATTTTGTATACTCATTGTCACTACAAACAAAACTGAATCCTATACAAAATCCCATAAGAGATTTAATAAATACAGCTATATTTAAAGGTACACCTAAAAGAGGAGATGTAACATTATTTATCTTGTTATTTGTTATTTCGATCATAAGATTCTTGAGTTTTAAAAATGCCAAATGACATCTTTAAAAGGAATTTCTTTAAACATTAATGGATTGAATAATCCGTGTAAAAGGGCAAGCCTAATAAGATACATTAATTTACACAAGGCCAATCTAGTCTTCCTACAAGAAACCCATCTCTTGAAAAAAGATATTGATAAACTAGCCACTAATAAGTATACAGTATTGGTTAGTTCAGAGCACACTCAGAAAAAGAGGAGTGGCTATTTTATGGAATAAAAGTATGCCCATTCCTAAAACCATTAAGTCTTTTCAGGATGACAAAGGAATGTTTTGTATAGTTACAATACAAATTAATGGGAAGACTTACACTTTAATTAATGTATATTGGATACCTGGAATTGGTATTAATACAGTGAAACATCATATTGATAAGATCATATCATTCTCTATAGGGATATTATTTTAGCTGGTGATTTTAATTGTATACTACATGAAAGTGATACTACCACTATAAGGAAAAGAAGAATTACATCTAATGCAAAACATTTAAATGATTTTGCTAATTCTTATCATTTGAATGATATTAATAATCAGATAGATTCAAAATCATTACCATACACCTTTTTTTTCTAACAGATACAAAACTTATTCAAAAATAGATAGGGTCTTTATTTCTAACCAGATGGTAACAGATTTAATTAATTCCAAAATCATTTCATGTCCTATATCTGATCATAACTCAATTGTTTTTGAATTCATGATAAAAAATACTCATAATGTTCAGATCAAAAGGATACCAGCATAATTAACTCAGCTAAAAGACTATAAAGAATATATACTTTCAGAAGTACAACATTTTCTAGACATAAATAATACTCCTGAAGTCTCCATTGTCTATGTTTGGGATGCCTTAAAATCATATCTATATGGACAAAGTATCAGATGGTATAATAATAAAAGGAAATCTTGGGATAAGGAATTGTTAGATATTCAAAGTAAATTAGACTCTTATAAACATAATAATAAAGAAAATATTATGGACAAGAAAGTTATTGAAGAAATAAACAAACTAAATGAGAAATACAAAGAAATTTTAACTCATAAAGTTAAAATAACTTTAGAGAAATACAAGTTTTGTCTTATTCAATAAGCCCCAAATACTTACATAGACTTAAAAATAAAACAAAAGATTGAATAAACAAAACCATATCAAAGAAATCTTTTCTCTAAGGAAAAGAAGAATGATTCTAGTATACCAGAAATACTGGATGAATTTAGAAATCACTTTCACAAGATTAACCATAACAACATTAACATGGAACCTAAAGATAAAATAAAGGAGTTTATAACCACAAACATGAATAAAAATCTTAATAAACAACAGATTAAACTATTGGACAAGAGTATTTCATATACAGAAGTTATTACACAAATAAATAAGCTTAAATCAAACAAAGCACCGGGTAATGATGGTATTATACCAGAGATATATAAAATCCTTTCTAAAACTACATATTCATTAATACATAAGGTTTTTATTTTGGCCCAAACTGAGTTAATAATCCCCCATCTTGGCAATATACATTTATTTCACCAATTTTAAAACCTAATAAAGATCCAACTAGATGTTCTTCATATCGACCCATCTCATTACTTAATGTTGATTATAAAATGTTTATGAGTATTTTTGCTGATAGATTGAAGACAATCATCCCGGCATTATAGATATAGATCAGACGGGCTTCATTGTAAATAGAAATACTTTTGATAATATAAGAAGAACTTTAACATTAATTGATTTTGCAAATAGGAAAAAGAAAGATTTAACACTTATTAGTCTTGATATAGGTTCAGCATTTGATTCAGTAAGTTGGGACTATCTGTTTACCTTACTGAAATGCACAAACTTCTCTGATGCATTTGTAAATTTAATTGAGCATTTATACAAAGGAACGCTGGCTTATATTAAGGTAGGAACATATGTTTCACAAAAATACCCATTCTTAAAGGTACAAAGCAAGGATGTCCACTTTCTCCACTATTATTCACTTTAGTAATGGAGCCTTGGGCTAATTTGATTAGAAACAGTACTGACATAGAGGGTTTTGAAATAGATGAAAATACAACATCAAAAATTCAACTTTTGCAGATGATGTTCTAATTACATCAGCAGGATCTAATTCTTCTATGCAGTCTTTATTTGATAAAATGATGAATTTTAAAAGTATTTCTGGTTTAATATTCAATGAAGATAAAACTAAAATACTACCTATATATACACGAAAAAATATTCTCATTAGTGATTTTACTAAATATGTACCCAATTCAGGTCAGATAACTTATTTAGGTATAATACTATCTAAAGATATTAAATCTATTATATATAATAACTATAATACCTGTTTTCTTAATATACAAAATATTTTTAATACCTGGAATAATATGTTTTTTACTATGGAGGAGAGACTTACAATTATTAAAATGATAATATTCCCCAAGATTTTATACTTAATACAATCAATAATACTTTCACCTACAAAAATAATTATCAAGAAACTGAATACACTAATGTTAAGTTTCTTATGGGCACCTAATAGACCTAGGATTGCATTAAAGAAACATACTAATAGCTGGTCTCAAGGGGGTATTTCTTTTCCAGACTTTAATTTATATATTATCTCTTCTATTATAAAAGTTATTACTTTATTAATAGATCAGTCATATATCACAAAATGGAAAGATTATTGGGAGCTAATTAGTATGCACTTCATGAAAATCTCCTTGACACATAAAAATATGATTGTAAATAACTCCATGTTGTGGTTGCTAAAGGAATTTTGTACTTCACCTATTACACCTAAACATATGGTTTGTTACCCATTAAATATTATTATTAGTTATCGTAACTTTATATTCATGCACCCTAAGTATAGGGAATGGAATTTTATTGTATTCCCTATAATGTATACTCAGGGTATGCTTATGTCATCTACTTCTGAAGGAGCTCATTTAGCTATAGATAATGATCTAAAGTACTGGTATCAGCTGATATCTGATAATAAAGTTAAAAATCTAGATTTCTTAAAACAAGAATTTGATCTAAGAGAAACTTGCTGGTTAGAGGTTCAGATCTTTAGACAACATCTCATTGATAGAATAGATCTAATGTCTATAACAGTTAAAGAATCTATTCCAAAACTGATTGATTACTTGATATTAAATTTACAGCATAAAGTTTCTGATAAAGGTAAACTTTCATATATATATAAAATTATCAGACAAGAAACTTTTTACAGTGTAGATTCATACTGGAATTATTTCACCTCTATTAATGAAGACCCACCAACTCAACAAGATAAACAATATATATTGGAATCTGCTTATAGAACTACATCTTCCATTGTCTGGAGACTTTATACATGGAAATTTTTACATAGATCTTTTTATACACCTTTGATGATGAATAAAATAAATAATAAAGATAATCTATGTAAGAGATGTAATGTAGAAATTAATGCTGACTGGGCTCATATGTTTTATGACTGTATGAAGTTGAAAGAATACTGGAAGTCAATTAATGAATTTTTGCAGGCTCTTTTTACAGATAATTTCATTATTTCTAAGTCTCTTATATTATTCAACACACCTGTACCTCAATGTGTTAAAAGATTAAGCTTCCCTTGTTATGGTCTATCCTAGCAGTGGCCAGGAAAATAATAACTAGAAATTGGATTTCAGATACACCTCCTTCGTTCAATGAATTTAAAAATGTTATGAATATAATGTGCCATATGGAAATAAGCACAATTAGAATGAGAACAACTAGAAAAACATCATATTATATTGTATGGGATAATTTACAAAATTTGTTAAAAAAATTCTAATTTCAATAGCACGGTATTTTAGTTTAATTAATTGATCTAATTGTAGTGGATGTCTTTGTAAATACTTTAGTTGTTTTGTTGAATATTATAATAATACCTATATTTTAATTACTTGTATAAAATTGTTATGATATTTCTCTTATATGTTAAAACAATAAACTTGTTTTGAAAAAAAAAGATTACATGCAAATTCCTCATAAGTAGGAAGAATTTGAGTGTCTTCTATGACACTTGTTTCCCTTAATATTAAAAATCTCATTCCTAACTTTGTTTACTGTAAGTACAAGTAAAGGGAAGTCATAACTTCCTCCTCTTTGTGGCATTTTTTTCTTGGTCCAGCTCATCTGTTATGGGGATGGTTAAATCTATCAAACTTAGCATTGTTTTATGTTTTGTACTGTAACTACCTACTTTTCAATATGTCTTGAAATGCTTTCCATTTTTCCTGAACATCAAGTAAATTGGCCTTAAGAATAAAACTTTCTAAATTATGAAATCAAAAGTTTGAACACTGCAGCATGAAGTAACATTTCTGCTGGTCCTTCAGTTGCTGCTTTACCCACCACCACCACCGCACTCTGCCTAGGGTGTGGTGGCTAACCATGTTCATCCATCTTGTACAAGTAGCAAATTTTTGGAAATAATGAATGTCTTACAAAAGTATTACATTAATAAATGAATTGTGGCTAACACAGACCCATGTAGTTTTTAAAGTTTTCTGGCTGACTTATAAATCATTCCTTAACTCAGAATTACAGTATACCACTAACTCAAGCAGATGGGGCTGAGGTTTAACATCTCATTTGAAGGATGGCACACTCAGAAGTCCAGCACCCCACTTATGCTGCTCTTCAGCATCAGTAATTGATGTACCTGGTGTGGGAATAAAACCCCCAGCCTTCTGTACCAAATGCAACTTCTTGCACCACTGTAAAGAAATGTAATCATTTGGAGACTATAAAGTCGAAAGTGCAGTTACTCGAAACTGCATAATATCAAATGTGGAATTGTCAAATCTGCCGTTGTGTTGTCACATTCATGTCATGTGGTGCGGTTTGTGGATTTAGCTGGGTATGCAGGTAAGTGGTCTTCTTGTAGGATTTTAGTGTGTGTGAGTGTGTGTAGTGGTGAGTTTTATGTGCTTGAGTGCTTAGTGCGATCTTGGAGTTAGTAGATATAAGTAGCCTCAGTGTTGGGGGTGCAGCCCCCCCAACATGGTGGTACAGGGGGGTTTGCCCCCCTGGTTATAGGTACGGTAGGTGTGTTTGTTATGTTGTGTTTGTGTGTGTGTATTGTTTTGTTTGTTGTAGTATCATTATGTAGATGTATGTCTGCTTGTTTGTTTGGTGGTGTGTGTATGTCAATGATCGCAATTTTGAATTTCGCAGTTGTGGGTGTCGATTTTTTGGGCTATCGGCTTTATAGTCTCGAGATACTAAAATTCGGTATTTTAGTATTTCAGAATTATAAAGTGACTCCATTTATACACACATACACACACACACACACACACACACACACACACACACACACACATATATATATATATATATATATATATATATATATATATATAGATAGATAGATATATATATGTATACAGATTACATAAAATGTGTAAATACACATACCTATTTGTAAATATATGTAATTATTTATATAAATATGTTTAAGTGTATTTCTATGTTTCTGCATTCATATACATATAGCTTGAAATCACACATCCATTTGAACTTGCTCACACCTGCATTTATATAGCATATCTTTTTGAACTATTAGTATACTATTTCTCAAAACTTATGAAAGTAAGAGGAAAAAAGTAAAATGTTACATTACTTATTGTAGAACTCTGGCCTTCTCACCCTAACCTTGGAAACTCACTCAATCAACTGGTCAGGCCTGCTCCCCTACAGGTCATCATAGTGGGCCAACACTAGCGTCAGCAGCAGGTGATCCTTGTTAGTGTTTACAGGTAGTCACCCTCCTGCCAAATGTCAACCTTCTTCCTCTCAAAATCAACCACTGTATTTTAAATTTTCTACAGGTATGAATCTAGTAATAGTTAGAACATAACCTTAGTCTCCTTATCAGACCAGCATGAAGCTTACTCTCATTCTTTCACAGGTCAAGCCATCTTTAGAAGTGACAGAACCAAAGTGGGGAATGTAACTGAAGGGCTGTGGTTCAGAGGGTGGGAATCACATTCTCTGAGCTGTGACATCACTGTACATCACTATACCCAATTCATGCAGCCATGTTCACAGGTATAATGGTTCATTGGTGGATGGCCAATAGGCTAATGGCTCCTAAGGCCTTTATAAACCTAGACTTGCAACCCAAATGTGGACCACAAGTTTTATGTTTTAGACATGTATATAGGGGGTGATTTTTGGAAATGACATGATGTACTAGCTGCCTCTGTCCTTCAGAGACATAGCCACCAGACAATGGGTGAATTTCCAGTTTCCCATCCAGTAGTTCAAATTAAGCTTAAATAGGTTTAGGGAGGAAATTCTCTGAGATACATCCATGTTTCTCCAACAGTCCTACTTATGTTACAAACAAAATTTAGATTTTTGGATCTAGTAGTTCTGATGCTGTTTGTTTTCTGGATGTGGAAGGGTTCATCAGGGCAGGTTCTAAGGTTGCCTTGTAAACCAGGCATAGATCCCATCTCAATAGTCTGTAGGAGACTGAGTACAGAGATAGGGTATTGAGATGATTGCATAGGACATTTTGTTTGTGCTCTATATTCTTTTTGTAAGGAACTTTTACAGACATCCCATTTGTTGCATGCGTCTGGTCAGGCACATACCAAAGGGGACATTATATTCTATGAAGGGTCTAATGAGGGCAGAGTACAGTGGTGTGAGGACTTTCTTAGACCTGGATGCCATGCCCTTATTTATAAGTTGAACAACATAGAAGTATTTTCTTACTACCTTGTACACATGTTGGACAAAGGTTAGTTAACTATCTACATGAGTTCCCAGATCCCTGCCTTGTGAGTTAATTCTTAAGGGTATTTTATCAATGACATAGATTCCCATGGTGGCCGACTTTCCAAAAGGTACTATAATGCATTTATTGGCATTGAGTTTTAAGCTGTGGCTTTGACACCAGACATTTGCATGTGTTAGACCTTCATGTAGGGGGTTTACTTCCAAGAAGTAGTTGTCAAAGAGGAATGGGCCCACCATGGAGTCCTGAGGGACTCCACTGGTGGCCAGCCTCTTTGTGGAGGTGGTCTCAGCAATCTTAACCTCCTGGGTTCTGTGTAGGTGGTTTTACCCATCAGCTCATAGGCAGACACTAGGTTATAAGCCTGCAGACTATTGTAAGCCTAGCAAATAACCAGAGGTTGGAATCAAACCTGTATTTTGTATCTTTCAGATAAAGACCTTAACCATTATGCCAACTCTTCACCCAACCTTCAATCAACTGTAAAGGCTAAACTGGGACAATGTTATAATATCTATTACTTCTATATGATCAGACACATGCACAGTGCATTTCATAGGGATTGGCACAGCTGACCTTAATTTGCATACAAAATGTATAAATTAGCCTGAATTTCTGTCAGTAGCCATACACCTTCCATATTGATCTGCAATCAATAGAGTTCTCTGGCAACTGCTGTGGGAAAGTGCATATTTTTAAACTAAGCTAAGAACAACTTTGCACTTATAAAATATTAGTCAGCTGTGGAAATTCAACTTAAGGGGTAATTACTTCCTTGGAAATGCATTTTTGTTTCAGTCTGAAGTCAATGGTATATGCAATTGTTGTATGTTGATTGCAAATTTCAGTAGTGGCAATTGCACAAGCTGGGAAGTTGAGTATCCATGGCAGCCTTATTTACATAGGGAATATGTGGTGAGAGATCACTGAACATTCCATTGTGTGCAGATCTATTATTGGCATAACATATGAGGACCCTGAAAATTATAAAACATTGTCATTGTTCTTCTCATTTGTGGATCATAATTTATGTATTTACTTATTTATAGACATTCATTGACTGGGAAAGTCAGCCTGAGCAAAAAGACCTTTTTTTGAGAGGAGGCCTCGGGAGTAAAGCTCCAATTTCACAAACAAGGAAAACAAACAATTAAGAGAAAATATTTAATAAAGTTACAAATGCAATACTGTATATCAAGAATGAGTGAAATGTAGCCACAGAGTAGAGCAGAGTAAAGAAATAAGGAGAGGAAGTTGGTAGGGTGGATGTATACAGCTGAAGAATATAATGAAGTGAGTTATAGATAATTCATACAATTGTGAGGAAATTCAGAAAGAGAAATTGTGATGAGGTTGAGAAGAGTGAAGGTTAAGAATAAAGTGTTAGCCTAGAGTACAGCAAGAACAATGCTATTAGCTATGCATAAAAGTTTTTAATGAGGACTTGAAGGTTTGAATATTTGTTGAAGACTAATGGTTACTGGGAATGAGTTCCAAGCTTTTCTCAAACACTAAGAGTAAAGGCAATGGTCAACTATATTACGGCTTACTGATGGAAAAGAGTTTTATGTTATTTGAGTGCAGTGGTTGATTGGGAATCTAGTTGTGGAGAAGTGAAGTCAAAGTAGTACACTCAAAATGTTTATTTATCAGTTTATAGGTTGTGAGCAATTAGGTGCAGATGTGATGGTGATATAGTTCTATCCAATTTATTCTTCTGAGGTCAGAAAAGTGATGGGTGAAATATGGTTTGTTGGTAGCAAAATGAGTGACATTATTATAACATTGCCCCAGTTTAGCCCTTACAGTTGGTTAAAGGTTTTTAAATACAGCATGCATTATAAAGAAAACTGGAAAGCATGTAGGTGGTGGCTAGCATTACCTTGGTAGGATTCGTCAGATATTTCTTGCTGCAATACCATATACCAAGCTTTTGGTGTTTTTTTTTAATAGTATTAAAAATGTGAAGGTCAAATTTAAGGTTGCTATCAATAGTTAGTTCATGTAATTTTGTATTAGAGACTATTTCAATATCTATGTTGTCTAGAGAGGTGATTTTGAAATTGGATGTTTGCTGAGGGTTAAGTAGTATTTCTGTATTTTTAAGACAGTTTTTTGATAGAGTTAAATGCTTCTTGAGTTAGTTATTGAAGACTGGTGGGTTGATAGAGGAACATATAAGCAAAGAGTCATCTGCATATTGTATAAGTGAGACTTGTTTTGATTAGGTAGTCTTGTGACAACAGGTAGGAATGGGGATGTGGTACTAAGCCATTTTACTGATTGTTGTCTACCTGTCAGGTTCAACCAAAGAAGAGTTGATTCAGAGAGCCCAAGTGTAGATATCTGGTGAAAGAGATTGCCAAGAGAAAGAGTACTGAAGGCTTTGGTTAGAACAAGGAATAAAGTGGAGATTAGTTTTCCTGCATCCCTGACTTTGTTAATGGTATCCATGAATGAGAGAAGAGCACGGTTGCTGTGGGTACGATGGAAGCCATGTTCTGTGATTGTGAGGAGTTGGTGTTATAGGAGGTATTTGAGGATATGTTTGTGAATGAATTTATCTATTATTTTAGAACATGTGGGAAGTATAGAAATAGGTCAGAAGTTTGATATAGTTGAAGAGTTTCTGCCTTTATGCAGTACGTGATAATGGACTTCGTCCAAAGGCTAGGAATGTAGGACTCTGTAATGGACTTGCTAATTAGTATTGACATCGGGTATGCTATAGCATCAGCAACTATTTTCAGTCATTCAGCGGGTAGGCCATTGGGGAGCATGGTTTGAAGTTTGTGATGAAATGTCCTAATGCAGGATATGGCTACTGTTTCTAGGATAAAGTCTGATGTATTGTTTAGCAGTATAAAAGGTGAACAGGACATTGATCAGGTTTTATTTGAGCTTCAGTGTAATTATATTGAACTTACATAGTCAATATTTCTTTTGCTATTGTTCAGCAGTCATTATTTAAACAAGGATTTAGCTGTAAGGAAATCAAACATGGTTTCATGGCCTTTCAAGCAGAGATGATGAGTATAATTAATTTTGTTAAAACAAATTGGGTTACTTATATGCACTTGGAGTGTGACAAGCGTGTTAAAGGAATCAGTATTGAGAAAAGACAATTTTAGCTCTGAGAAGAACCATGTTTTCATGGGGGAGGTCTTAAAGACATATGGCAAGCATCGTTGTTGAAAAAGGTGGGACAAAACAAGCTGAGAAAGCAAAGGTGTGGAACCAGGTGGTTATAAATGTAAATGCTGTTGGGAAGAACTGTACACTGACAGAGTGCAGAAAAAAGACCACCAATATGGTAGGACATGTCAGAGCAAAGGCAAGACAGAATGCAGTTGCCTGTATTAGTACAGGAGGGGTGCCACCTACACTTATCCATTTAATACCCAGTGAGGAATGCCTGCTCTCCATAAGGGGAGATGATTATGACACTGATGTGGATGGGAAGAGCATAATCAGAGGTGGTGTGGACACTGGAAACTGCACACACCTCAGCAGCATTCAAAGATATGTGTTATGGAAGGTTAGTTACACCACTATGACATATTCACATGAACATGATGAATGCAGATGATAACTGCTTACATATAACACCTGCCATTCACTTTCAACAGATGACCCTCCATTTCAGCCAGTAAGGAAAGTGAAGTAAGTGAGCATGGTAAGTGTCCTCCACATCTCATTACACAGAATTCAGTAGTGTGCTACACTGTGAGTACTAATGTAATAAATTAATTCTTCACAGGATCAGCAGCAGGAAGTGTTGGCATCACTTTACCAGCACAGCTGGAAGATGTCAACAGCAAAATGGCTGTCAATCATGATGACGTTATTAAATGTATATGGCAGCTAGAAGACAGTGACACACATTTGCCAACTTTAATGGCATGATAATGTAACATAGCAGTTACATAAGTCTGAAGGAACTGATACTGGATCACAAAATGAAGTAGTGGGGACATTACACTTTAGGTTGTACAGGGAGAGAATCCATGCACTTCAACACCATTGTCTCCTCAACCCCAGGAACATCTTTTGCAGGACGATACCATCCCAAAGGTAGCAGTGTCCAATGTAACACCTGTGCAAAGCGGTGACAGGCACAGGCACATACAGTATCACGGCTACCACTAGAAACACAAAAAGCACTGGCTGCCCAGCAAATGTGCAGGGACATTGCTCAAGCTCAGTCCACTGCCACAGAGAGTGAAGCACAGATGGTTTAGAGTACTGCACTGCATACATGAGATCTTTCAGCACTACATGGAAATGTTAGACAGTAGGGATAATTCCATGGTCACATTCATGCACAGCATTGTGGCACACACAGTAATCATTTCTACCTTCATCTGTACAGTAATTTGGACCTACCAAAATCAAGTTGTAGTCAGCTCTAGATGGAGATGAGGACAGAGCACTGTCTGTACATGTGGAGGCATAGCATGTCACACTACAAGTGCTTCTCAGAAATGGTAGGGGAGGCATAATACAAAATAATTCATGCTGGCCTTGTTTGCATTCATCTACGTTTTATTTTTATTTATTTATTTTACATTTGTTAATCGGGGGAGTCTGACTGAGCTGAAAAGGCCCTTTTTCAGCAGAGGCCCAGGGAGAAAAGCTCCACATAGAAAAATTACAGATACATTTAGTTATTTTAGACATGATCAGTATACACACAAATTACAAAATACATGTTTTTACAGTGGTATGCAGCACATCAACAGTTACAGTGGAGAGAACAAACAAAAAATATTCATTTAAAAATAAAAGTAATTAATAGATTTGTGGTGTACAGCTGAAATTTGGAACATAGGTAGAATACATACATAGTACACAGGTACAGTACATACATTGTAGATTAGCCAGTGTTTGTGAGTAAGATTGAAAACTATTATCAAGTACTCTAGGTTAAGTATGTGTACCTTATCTGCTTTCACTAGCCTGGGGAGCAATGCAGCAGAACCTCTCAGCTGATGTCTCAGTCAATGTCTCAGTCATGCAGCACTGTCAGATCAGTATCTGTAGGATCACTAGCATCCAGTAGGTCAAGGCATTGCAGCAAGTCAGCAGAATCTCACATGCTAACACTTCCTCCTGATCATGGGCGCCATCTTTTGACCCTGTCCTGCTGTAAGTCAGCATTAGCATTGCAGGTAATGAAAGCATGTCAGATCTCAATTCAACAGCTTGCATTTTAGTACACTAATATCACTGTTTAAAGTCAAAGAGAATGTAAGAAAAATAAAATGAATATATCTGTTTTTAACCATGGTATGGGGAGGGAAGTAAAATGTCTGTGTAGAATGTATTCTGTAGTAAGCGACTTTCCACCAGCATGTATTTCAGTTGACTAATGGTATCACTTAAAATACAAGAAAAGAATCAATTATGTAAAGAAGAATGGAAGAGGTAAGTTGCAGAAAGCAATGTTTAACACCGTTAACAGCGCAATCAATGTGGAAAAAAAAATGGAGGGATGCATTGCAGAGTGAACTATTTAACACCATTAAGGGCTCATTCAGCTGAGTCATGCTAATGCTGACAGTTACATAAATGATAAAAAAATTGATTCCATAAAAATGATGGTGGAGGAGAGACAGAATGAAATAATATTCACAATTAACAGCCTAACACAGTGGAAAAATGAATGCATGTATAATGCTCATCCTGCCATCAGCACTATTGTTACTTCACTCTCAGCAGTGCACAAATTATGATTGCTGCTAATTATGATGACACAATAGTTAGTGCCATTGACAGAATGAATCTGATGTGCAGTACCTTACCATAAAAATATATATTTCTTATTTATCAAATCGAAAAGTGGAGAAATATATCTCATGAAACAAAGAAATGTTGTACATTTTCCTTTGCTGTGCCTGGTATGAACCGATGAATAATGCAAGATGGAATACAGCAGTATTACATCTTTAAATGCATACAGTTTCTTTCACCAACTGAAGTACTGCAATAGCAAGTTTAAATTACTGAACAGAAGCAGTGCATGTATACTTATGAACCCCTAAACAAAGCGCATTCAGCAAAACTGTGTAAAATGCACTTATTCCTTATATGATGCTAATTCTATTCACTGAACAGGTCTCAGTAAACAGTTAGGAATAATTCTTATTAACAGTAAAATATATACTGTAAGAGTAACTCTATTGTGCAAAATAAAAAAAATATATTTAAAGATAAGAGAGACTGTCTAATGAACAGTGACAGTACGTCATACAAAACACAGCACAGCCGACACATAGCACTGCATACATCAATTATACTCTATGCGCTATTTTAAATGAAGGAAACACTATCCTGAATGTCATATGATCAAGTACAAGTCTGGTACTGAACTGTCCTGTGATATCACTACAGCTCCCAGTATAGGTCCAGCTAGTATTTATGGGCAGCCAGCAGCAGTAAGATGGGACCCCATACTACAGGACTGTGCATGGTATACGGCTGCAGGGGTAAATCGATGATGTCTAGTCCACAACTGTGGACCTGAAGGCATGCAGTGCTATACATGGGCTATACGTTGTGGTGCATGGCCTACTGTCACTTTTTATTGGACATAACTAAGTAGATGATAACAATGAAAAATTCTACTTGCCAAAAAGTTGTCCCAGAATCCTGACAGTGCCCACTATTCTCATATCTGGCACAGAAGCTCACTCTACTCCTCTTCCTGCATGATAGGATGCTCCATGGTCACCTTGTTGGTAAATGGTTATGTCTGTTGAACAGTGACAACACACTCTTTGAAATCCTTTATGTAAATAGAACCAGTAGAAAAGCAAACACTTGGTCTAGAGATCTACCTCTATACCAAGCAGAATATTTTTTGGCATCCTTCAAACTAGTCTGGATGACTCAATGGGTGATTCCAAATATTCAAGTGGGAGATGTGGAGAAAATCTACATAACTGTAGATCCTAATAATCTCTGTTTATTAGAGATATGGCTGAACTTTTTGATTGTTTTCTTGGCATTAAACTTGGTAAGAACGTACAACTGTAGGATGCTATAAAATATCAATTCTGTATGGCAGGATAACTGTTAGCCAGTATAGTGGACTCCAGCATGTATGATATCTCTAGGATCAAAGTCAGCATCTTGAATTTGGACAGGAGACAGAAATGCCTCCATACAGGAGATATGAGAGGTTTCAGAGTTGTGAAAAATGATGTGATTCAATGTCAAAGAAGTTAAGGGGTGGCCACGTTCTCATGTGTGGAAAAAAAAACAGCAGAAAATGCAGCTTTGTTTCAAGAAAAAGTAAATGCATTAAATCAGTATTTGTGATCAGGATAAAGCTAGTTGGTGTTGCATAGATAGATATGACAATATAAGATGAGAGGAAGGGAGGAGACAGAGAGAGAGAGAGAAAGAAAGAGAGTGAGCCCTAGAATGGAGAGGTGGAGGAATATATAACCTGTGTGTGCCAGTCTCTAATCCCGTGCCTCCTTCCAAACACCTAACTTTGTTTCATTTGTTAAGAAGATAAGAAACAATTGCTTTTGGAATCACTGCCTGACACTTAATTACAGCATAGAAAAGTGCATGACACAACCCTTGACTTGGGTTATAGGACTGGTTGCTAGTGCCAAAGCTCCTATAGGAGCTAGTCACAAAAGGGTTAAGGCAGCTTAGCTTTAAAGAGTACAAAAGAGTCTCATAATAGAAGCAGGATGAGTTAAGGGGACAGATATTGAATGAGGGAGCATGGGCCTCAGTGTTCAGGTAAGTGTAAAAATCATTAGATGGCTCATACAACAATGGAAAAACAAAGAATCAATATGGTCAGTCTGATAAATACTCCTTCTCCCTTTCTTCCTGGCTGTCCGGAGGAAATGATCATGCATAGTTTTGGGAGATAAAAGTCACTGAGCTCTACAACTACCACACCATAGCCATCCTTTTTCCACTTTACAAAATGCTTGAGAAATGCATTCACTCAAATTCTAGACCATTTACAAACTAACAACCTTCTTTCCAGCACCCAACATGGCTTCAGACCATTCCATAGTACTACCACGGCCTTACTCTCTTTTGCTAACACTATCTTTCACCACAAAAACAATGGCCTGTTCTCCTCTGCAACATTTCTGGACTTCTCCAAGTCTGTTGATATGGTCTCACATAATCAACTACTCTCTGTTCTGTCAAACCTCTCTTTTTCACAATCTGCTACTAACTGGTTTCATAGCTATCTAGATGGTTGCCTACAATCAGTTGTGTGGCACAATGACCTATCACCTTGACTTTGTGTCAATCTTGGCATTCCCCAGGGCTCCATCCTTGGACCACTATTTCTCTTACTCTTTATCAATAATCTATTCACAGCCACCAAACAGGCCACTCTCATACAGTATGCAGATGACTCAACTCTCATCTGGTCTGCCCCAACTTTACCAGAACTACAGAAATTAACACAAGAACCCTTTTCCTCTGTTAAAAACTGGCTATCCAATGCCCAGCTTATACTCAACCCTAACAAGACAAATCTCCTCATCTTCCAAACCATTAAATCCAACCCTACTAACTCCTACTTCAATATTCTGCAAACAACAACACTATAATCTCCCCTAAAGATCACACCAAACTACTTGGCATTTTAATTGACAACCAGCTCAAATTTGACACTCATATCTCTCTAACCATAAAAAACTTTACATAAAACTAGGTTCATTGTATAGAAATAACCAACTCCTTACCAAAGTAGATAGAATCACAGTAGCCAACTCCCACCTCATATCAACCTTACTCTATGCCTCTTCTATATTTACTAATCTTAGACAAACTGACCTAAACAAGCTAGATGCCAGCTACAACAATATAGCCAGATTTGCCACTGGATCATCTTACCACAGCCATCACTGTAACTCTCTTAGAGAACTCGATTGGCTTGAACTCCCGCAACTTTTCTGACTCAATCAACTTTTCCTCACCCACAAATTAGTAAACCATTCTCAAAACATCACTTCCCTTCAAAACCTTTTCCAACCCTATTATGCTACTAGATCACTACGCTCCAGCAACAAAAACCTACTCCAAGTTACCAAAGCTAAGAACTCAGCTGGAGAAGCTCTTTTCTTCTGCACAATATCCAAATTATCAAATCCCCCCTAATTACCACCTCACCCTATCATTTCAAAGGCAAACTAAAAGCCCACTTAAAAAGCCACTGTTTATGTCCTTGTTCCAATCCTAAGACTCACTTCTCCTGTATCATCTTCCCTCCTCCCTTCCCCTTCTTTAGCCACCCTGCCTGCCTTTATCTGACCATTATATCTTCCCCCTTATTCCCTTTTTCCTCTACCCCTCCTTCTTACATCACCATATGATGATTATCAACTATACTTTTGTTAGTGTGGGCTGCAACTGACACTTCAAACAGCTTGCAGTTGTAATGGTTTGTTTTTATTTCTTTTTCTAAAGTCACTTAACTACATATTATACTTCTGAGCATTCTATATCTACTTATACTTACATTGTAATTTTCTAAATTTATTTTTACTTTTTCATATGTATTGCATCTTCTTTGTATCTAGTTGATTTTTCATACATTCTTGCTTGCTACTCATTTTACTTGTATTGTATTTGTTTCTTGTTTTGTTTGTGTGGAGATTTTCTCCCTGGGCCTCTGCTGAAAATGGACTTGTGTCCAGTCAGAATTTCCTGGTAAATAAATGTAAATAAAATAAATAAATAAAATAAATTGTCCTTCAGATGAGACATTAAATCAGCACCCATCTCCTTGGGTTTGTGGTAGCTTATGTGGATGTAAAAGATCTCATGGCAGCTATCAAAAAGAATAGGGTCCTTTATTTATATACAAAATAACTCTTAATTATAAAATATATATTTACATACGTTCAAATATATAAATATACAAATCTGTTTTTCACATATTCATAATTTCTTTTACAATCATACTGAATTTTCATCCCTATTAGATGCCAACTTCTTTTTCCATAACCACCAATTTTACTTAATATTGTTGCTAAAATCCATTTACCATTAAACATAATTTCATTTATTCTTTTAGTCCATATAACCCATATAACATAAAATAAGTTTTTATCTATTCTTTTAACATATTCTTTACTTCTAGTTTTTTAATATTTATATTTAATTATGTCCATGTTTATTTTAAATACTTCTTCTAGCTCTTTGAAAAAAAAATCTTCTTTACATAGTTTTCCCCATAACATTTTTACCTTTTGCATTTCAAAAGCACATGCTCCATTGTTTATACTTCTTGACAGTGTAAACATGTTCTATCACTTTTCTTTTTATGAGGCATATTTCCTTTTACTGACCATAAATCTATTACCAGTCTCCACAAAAAATCTTGACATTCTACTTTTTGATTATACCATTTGCTTCTTATTTTTATAACTTTAATTATTTCATCTGTTAGAGTCCCATGGTTTTACATAGTAATATTTTATCATTACATTCTTATACCATAGTTTTCTATTTTTTTTCTATATTATCAATTTTTATTTTCCACAAAAATATTTTTTCTTGGTAACATTTTATTTCTTCATTTATACACTGTTTTTTTCTCTTTTACTCTTTTTTAACATACCCACAAATATATTATAATTATATTTATACAGTTTAATGACTAATTTGTTATTGTTTTCATTTATCCACTTTACCACTTTGCACAAATTTAATGAAGCAACATATACCACTGGGTTAATTAACCGTAAACATCCTTCTTCTTTAATTACATACAAAACTCATCCTTTTTCTAGGTTTAATCTAGAACCCCATATAAATGAAAAAAAAATATCTGCAATGATTCTTTTTCAAATACTGTTGGCAATATAAATACACATGCCAAGTATGCTATTTTCCCTATCAGTACTGCATTTATTTTTTTCTGAATGACAATTTATACACTCCCCAGAAAAGACAGATTTGTTTTATTTCTTCTATTGTTCTTTTCCCTAATTAATTCTACTTATAGCTTTATTCCCAAATTTTATCTCTAACTCAAAAATATAATTCATTGTAAAATATATATTCCCAATCTTTACCACATCTCCTAAACTTTTACTTTTCTCTTTATTTAAAGCCATCCCTATCATCTCTAGACATTAATTTATGCAAATTATTAATTTTTTATCCAAATTTTATTTTTTGCAATTGTTATAATGGCATCTGCATATGTAATCAGAACTGGAATTCTTAACCCTTCAGGTGTTATATACCTCCTTCATTTTGTAATTTAATTCACTTATTATCACAGCCATAACTAATGCAAAGAGTATACAGCTCATTGGACATCCCTTCTTACACCACTCTTCATATATCTCTTGGCTTAACCAGCTATTTACAAGTATTTTTACTTTATTATTACTACACAATTTCCTAGCTTTCTCACATATATTATATTCTTTCATTATTACCCATAATATTTCATATCCAGTTATGTCAAATGCATTATTAAGATCTCCTATCATGATTTTTGCTTCTTCTTTTCTGTTCATATTATCCAAAATTTCTCTAAATATCATTAATAATTCTTGACAACTCTTCCCCTTTATACTCTATATGCTGTCTACCATTATTTCCCTTGTTAGTTTCAAATATCTTTTTGTATTATTTTATATTACTCAATACTATCAGTCTTCAGTTTTTTAATTGCCTTTATCTTCCTTCCTCCATATGAATTTAAGTATGCCACTACATAATTATTTATACATAAAACCTTCATTTAACCATTTATTGAAAATCATTAAAATATATATTTCTGTCAATCCCTTAAATATTTAGACATGTCAGACCCAATTTCATCTAGGACTGCAGCCAAATTTATGTATACTTGTCCTAATACGTTATCTAGCTCATTTAAAAAATATATCCTTTTCCAACTTTATTCTCTTTTTCTGTTAACTTTTTTACTTTCCATGTTTTTTCACTAACTTCCTTTTTTCTTTAAACATTTCTTGTACATATTGTACTACACTATCTTTTCCTGAGCTCTTTCTATTTCTCCATTTACATGTGTTATTTCTCTCATTACACTGCCATCTTCCTTTACTAATGTGCATAAGTAACTGAATTCTTCTTCTCTTTTCATTGTTAAAATATATTTGTTTATATAACATTTCTTGCATTTTTTCTTGATTTCTTTCATATAATCATTTTTGTTTGTCAAAGTACTTTCTGTCATTATGTTCTAAATCTTCCAATGCAATATTATATTTTCTTTTATATTTTTCTTTCTCTACTTTTCTCATATCATATTGCCACTGTAAAAAAAACAAAAAAACATATTTTTATATTTTTCCTTAAACTTTATTCACCATTCAGACCGATTTTTATAAAATGTTCTCATAGTAATATGATCTTTCCATAACTGTATTACTAATCTCTTTTCTTCTTCATTTCATGCTTTCTCATTTATCCTTTTTATTCCTTTGACTATTTTTATCTAGTCTTTGTTTTCCTTTATCTCTAGCCATATTCTAAGATGAAAAATCCTATTTCAACCACCTCCCTTTCTACTATAACTAAACCTTCTGATACTATAAAATTATCTATTTCAGTTCTATATATATACTACTTTTATAAGTCCATGAATTTTTCTCTCAAAGTTTTAACTTACCACACCGTATTACTTCTAACATTTTTCTTATATCATTTCCTTTCTGTTTACCCTTATCTCTTAAATCACAATTAAAATTTCCTGTTATTATAATGTTAATATTAATATTTATCACTACATAGCCTAAAATCTGATGAAATAGCTTTCCCTTTCTTTACAATTAGTATAAGCATATAATGTTATAATTCTATACACTCATTCTTTTCATTTTAATCTACAATGGTAAGTCTTCCCATGTTTGCTAAAGTTAGATCTAATATCTTTTCTGCATTTCTACAGAATGCAGATATTCAAGACATCTCTCATTTCCCAAATTCCATGTTATCTTTCCTTCCCACAGTATTTCTGTTTGTAATCTTTCTTCGTTTGTTAAAAATCTTGTGTCTTCTAATATAATTACATCATCACATGTCTTACACCATTCCAAAATGTCTGTTCTTCTTACTATATTCTTAATACTATTCACATTTATGGAAAGCTCTTTAAAATTTCATTTTCCCTTTTCCTTATGTTCATGGTTTTATAAGTTCATAGCTAATTACTAGGCTAGCTTTCTTAATAGGTCATTCTAAGCCCAACCAATTTACTTCCCAAAAGTGAGAATCAAAGACTGTAATTTATGTCTGTGAGTCAAACATCCTAATCATTATACTAAGACACTATCTTTAGCTGTATATATTATTTTTCATCCATTTCCATTCTTGTTTCTTTTTACTTATCCCTTTAAATTTTCTTTTTCTGTCTGCGCGGTGGTGGTGCTGCGGTAGCGTTGTCACCTGACAGTAAGACGCTGACTGGTTCGACTCTCAGCTAGAGCAGCTTCTGTGTGGAGACATGCCTGAATGGGTGTAACTTTGTTGAAGGTTGTGCGTTAGGGCTGGCAAATCAGCACATAAAAATCAACTGCCAATCATTAGTGGACTGGAGTTCCACTGTGGCGACCCCTAACCAGGAAAAGCAGAAAGACACAACAACAACAACAACCTTTTTACCAATAGATTTCATTTTTTTTCTTTTTTACTACCTCTCAATTTATGTATTCTTTATCATTTATTTCAGAACCATCTTCTATGCCCTCTTTATTATTTTTTCTCATCTAATTTTTTTCGTATTTCTACTACTTCTAAAGTTCTTTTATTTGCCTTACTCTTATTTTCTTTTTTGCAATCCATTCATGAATGTGCAATTCTGTTACATTTATAACATTTCAATTCACATTTTTTGCATCCTGTCCCATTTCCACATGATAATACAATATTTTCTTTTGTCACTGTTACTTACAAAATGTCCTTCTTTTACACACACACACACACACACACACACACACACCACACACACACACACACACACACACACACACACACACACACCATGTTTTGACTTGTCTCCAGTATTTTACAACACCCCTATTCCCATCCACATCTATCATGCTTGGTATATGTATATTTTTTCCCTTTCTGTTTTTAACACAATATTACAGTTCCAGCCACCAGTCCATAAACCCCCTTTGTCACAAATGTTTGCAATATCCAGTACTTCTTTGCATAAAGCTTTCAAATATCATTTCAAAATCTCTCTTTCTACCTCTGTTCAGAATTGTACATGAATCTTCTTTTCTGTTTCCCTGTTAACTCACGTAAAGATTCCATGGATTACAGTCTTTCTTCTTTTCTTATTCTCCAAGAAAATTTTCCAGTCTTAGATATAATGTCACAAAATGTCTCATTTGTTAATAAGAAGAAATACTCTTACCTCATGTGCTTTTACACCAAAATGAGCTATTAAATTGTCCCATATTTCAAACCTGTCCATCTCTTTGTCTTCTTTACTGTGAATCCTTACCATGTACTTCCCTTTTTTCATTTTTCTTCCACATTCTTTTCTGCTACTCCACTTTTGCCTTCTTTTTTTTCTCTACGTATGTTTTCTTTTCCATCTCACTACTATTTAGGATTGTGTCTGTGTTTTCCTTTTGTATTTTCTCCATAATACACCCCCCCCGGGAAACATCTCCTTCACTTTCTGGTTGACTTTGCACCACTATTTCTTTAAGTAAATAATCTCACAACCCTCACAAATGGTGGGTTGTAGTTATACATCCATAATTTGCCGACTCATCTCCATCAAACAGGTTTCTCTGAAACATGTCCTCAGAATCCTGCACACATTCTATGGTCTAAATATTTGCTGTCTCCTTCATTTCATTCACCACTCCATTGTCTCCTTCTCACTCCATCTGCCTCCCTGATTCTCTGGGATGCCTCTGTGCTTGGAATGGAAACAGGAAGGTCTCCTTCTAAATGGGTTCCAGTCATAACAATAAAGAGTAGGAGAAGTTCCCAGATGCCCTGGCCAAATTTCCCCTAATAGTATAATGACTACTTTGGGTCTCTCCTGTAAAGTGGCTGTTAACCTAGTGGGACTAACCTGATCAACAAAGGATAACTAAATAAAATAACTAACTAATTAACTAACTAAATAAATAAATAAAGGTAGGTCAGGAAACATTAGGACCAGAGGCAAATTCAAGTAACAACAGTAGAGAAAGAAATACGGGATGATGTATGACAGGATAGGGAAGTAAACAGTAGTGGAAGGTCATTTGGGGCTGTTTTATGTTATCTGTTGTCTGGTAGCAAAGAAGTGCTAAGAGTATGAGAGTGTACTAATATATATTAGTAAAAAAATACGAGCACTCATAAAATCAACTAAGGCCAATTTTGAGAGAAAACTTGCCATGGATTCAAAGGACAATCATAAGGCCTTTTTCAGCTATGTTAGGAACCTGGGTGGAAACTCCCAGATATGCTCAGAATTAGTCCAAAATGATACAAAAATCACTGAACCCACAGACATTGCCAACATACTGGCAGACAGGTTCAGTGCAAACTTCACCCTCTCCCCTAAAGGAGAGATAACTATCCCAGCCGAGTGTAGCCTTCCGGACATCTCAAATGCGCAGGTGAAAGCTGCTCTCTCTAAAGCTAAAAACACAGCATCAATGGGACCGGATGGTGTCCCCGGCTGTGTGCTACATGAGCTAAATGAGGAATTAAACCCGCACATAAGGCAGCTGTTTAATCTCAGCCTTACCACAGGATACGTGCCCAAGGAGTGGCGACGGCAACTGTGGTCCCACTCCACAAAGGCGGCGCCTCACGGACCCTGGTAATTACCGCCCCATAAGCTTAACAAGTCTAGTCTGCAAAGCTATGGAGAGGATCATAATGGAGCTCATAAACAAAGATATAGGGGACTTGCAGACATTGGACCCGACCCAGTTTGGCTTTGTCAAGGGAAGATCATGCCTTTTGAACTTGGTCGACTTCTTCAAACAGTCACCAAGGCCATTGATGAGGGAAAGGCAGTCCATACAGCCTACCTTGACCTTGCAAAGGCTTTCGACACAATACCCCACTCGGGTATTGTAGAAAAACTTACCAGCTTAAATGTAAACCCATATGTCACAAGATGGGTTGCAAACTGGCTTAAGGACAGAACCCACAGGGTTAGAGTTGCTGGCGCTGTGTCAGACTCCAAGCCGGTCACAAGTGGTGTCCCACAGGGCTCGGTCCTTGGCCCCCTATTGTTTGGCATCTACTTCTCAGAAGTACAGGTCAACATGGGAGGACTTTGGCTGACAAAGTTTGCAGACGACTGCAAACTGGGCGCCATAGTGGAAAGTGCATCGGACACGGATATCCTTCAGAAGGGACTCACAGAAACAGATAGCTGGTGCCAGAGCCATGGCCTGAAGTTAAACGCCAAAAAATGTATAGTCATACCCTTCGGGAAAAACAAGGTAACCCCAAGCTACCATATAGGTGGCAATCCACTAAGCACAGAAGAGGTTATCAGGGACCTGGGGACCCAGGTTGACAGTGGCCTTTCTTTTGACACTCACGTTGCTAAAGTGGTTAGAAAGACCTTCTACATTGCCCACCTGATCATGAAGGGATTCACATCCAGATCTAGTGAGGTCATTGTTCCCCTGTACTCTTCACTTATCAGACCAATGATCGAGTACAATGCCCCATTCGGGATGTATCTCACCCGACATCTGCAGCAATTGGAGAGACCCCAAAAGTTCCTCACCAAAAGGATAAAGGGACTCCAAAATCTGTCATATGCTGCCAGATTGAAGAAACTCCAGCTCTATTCAGTCGCATACCGTCTGCTCAGAGGTGACATGTGCCTGACATACAAGGCCATGTCCAACCCGAAATTAATGGACATGCTCCACCTCAAAAATTCCAAATCCACCAAAACCACTAGAGCAAGCGACTTAAACCTTAGCATGGATATAAATAGGACGTGCTGGAGGGATAGATTTATCACTCAGAGACTCCCTATGCTGTGGAATAAAATCCCGGTCCATGTGAGGCAGAGCACCTCGCTGACTCTGTTCAAGAGAAATCTAGACCTGTGGATGGGAGATCGTAGGTTTACCCCGGGAATCATCTCTGTGTCACTGCTGGACAGAGGCACAACAAACTAATGGGCACAGTATTTTTTCATATAAGGGGTGGCGTAAGCCACAAAAATTTGGGCTAGGCTTATAAATGCCTTAGGGCAGATAGCCTAGTATAAACCTATGAACCTATGAACCTATACTTTTTCATATTAGCATGACAGGTGCATAAGTAAACCTGGAGATTCTAGGGGCTATTGACTGAATGCTGTGCCATGAAAAGGAGGTGCCGCTCAACAAATGCTGACAGAAAAGGTAATGTATGAGCCAAGAGTTAATACTAGTCTGAATGCATGCAACAACTGATGACTTATTTTTTTTCTTTTATTGTATATGCACTTATGCCATTGTCTCCAATGTAAGAATTTAATAAAGGTGTTTATAAAAAAATGAAAGGACTATGATGGATGATAAATGAATGGTAGGATTTTGGGGGGTAAAAGGATGTAGACAGTTGGGATAGTCTGCAGTGAACAAAACAGGGACAAGGTTATTTAAATTCTGTTGAGGTTTAGATGGCATTAATTTTGTAGAGAAGAAGATATAAACTTGAGATTGTAACAGCATACAAGAGACAAGTTGAAATGAGAAACATAGGCTGATATAACCCATTGAAGTAGTTGGTGGCTGGGAGGGGGTTCATTGGTTAGTGAAACATGGTTAATGATTGCAATGGTATCTAAAATTAGTGGTATAGATAACAGGACACTATGGCAGCTGGTTAGTAGACTATTGAGGAAAAGTTGGAGAAGGGAAATAGAATTTCCGAGTTCAGCAGCAATAAATACCAAAGTCAAGTCTGTTTGTCAGATGTTCACCAAATGCTACATTTTGGATATCTGCAGTAGTAATTAATGTTTTTTTTATGAAATTATCTGAATCCACAAGTCACAGGTACATACACACTCACAAAAAAGCACAGAAAAAGATGTAAAGATGTCTGCTTGTTACATGCTGTAATAGTTACTACAGCTTGCTTCTGATTCAGGTCTTAGTTACTCTTTGAACAAGACCAATGATAAGCTACTCTTTGGTGCTGTTAAATGTTCCTTGTGTGATGGTATTACTTCCGGGGCAAGATAATTCTAGTGCACAAACAGTTTCCAGTATGGGATGTTCATAGTCAAGGAGCATACTGTTTCAGGCAAGGTTACTGGATTGGAAAACTGACAGTAGGTTGGCAGCAGGAATCGTTCCTCACATACTGGGGCTAGATAACTTGGACAATATAGTGGCTTCTGGTGACACTAGCAAGGGAAATGTGCACAAGTTAATTTTACATAATTGGTGTCATTCACCTGATTGTACTCTTTTGGGCCCTTAGCATCATACATGAAGATCTGGTATAGTATCCGTAAGGGAGGATATACAAGTTCTTGTTTATGGTGTGTACAGACCTTTCCATTTTCTAGTAATGTACCTGCTTTTACTTGTTGTAAAGGTCACTGCAGTTACTGCATTTGGATTGCAGAGCAGGAAGAAAAGTTGCATTCATGTAAAAGGTTTAGTAGAGATTATTTTAAAAAAACAATAAAATGGGAACTATTGCAATTGATGTTCCACTAAGATGAATTTTATTCTGAGCAAACAAAGATCATGGTGTGGTACTAATGGTTTTGTTTTCTCACAGGTGAGAGCTGAGTCAAAGCAACTGTGATTGTAACATTGCCAGGCCTAGACCCAAGGATAAAGCAACTTGCATTCTACATTGTTGAGAGCCATGTGATAGGAATGGGGTCAGCAGCATGAAAACAAGGCAAAGCTACCATAGATGAGATGCTTAAATGGATGCAATTGCGATTTTGGTGCATATAACTATATAATTGGGAAGAACCAGTGTTCTGCTACTAGCCTTCATTAAAAATAAGTTTGTTTTTTTTTGTTCAACATCGTTGGCTGTGTTTAAATATGCAAAAATCAGTTGGTGCCATTATGTTACTCTGAATCATGATTATTAAGAGATAAATTGTTATATGTCTTGTCATAGTGAAATATAAGGTAAAGTTGAGGTTCATAATTATAACTAATGTAACAGTGTATTTATCTTGCTGTGACAATTCACAGGTCAAAATTGATCAAAGAATCAGCAGCATCCAAGATGTTTGATATGTACATGACAGAACTAGGTTGCTCTGTTGTACCTGCACCTTAGGTTGAGCACAAGAGTTAGAGATGTAATGGGGAAACTGATTTAAAGAAAAACAGTCCGAGAAAGATAAAATAATGTACAAACTAGTGTGGTAACAGTCAAGCTCCTTTAAAGATGTTGAGAAAAGCATGGTGGTACATCACTGCTTATTAAATTAAGATGATAGCTATGCTGGAAAACATACATGCTAAAGATCAGCTGTGGAGAAAACAATGAGATATATCAACAGTCACATGAGCAAGATAGTAATGCATACAGCAAGTGTCATAATATTTACACAGTCAGATTTAGAACAGGTTGGACCAAGACTGTCTGCGGTATAATTTAACTCTACAGAGCCAATTTTTACATCGTTGAATGGCTAGTCCTGACACAGTATGCAATCTGTGATCCATGTTCTCCTATCTTGAGGATACTGCACACAGCAGCTGATGACAAAAGAGGCTGGTCTATACAATTCTTCCCTCTATAAGAACCATCAAGATTCTGTGGTACTTCCCACAACTCCATTCATGCCTGAGTTTGAGGTGGAAACCCTCAGCATCTTTTTGGGAGGAGCCCCACAAAGACACTGGAGAACTTGTAACCCCCATTAAAGCATTAGCTGGAGGTCAGCATCAAACCTTGTACCGTGTACCTTGTACATGGGAAATTAAGATCTTAACCATTATACTAACTGGTCTTAGAACCATTGTTTGAGGGCATATACACTCACACTGACTATTCATGTATTCATGGAAGAATGCTTTATACTATCTATGATTGTTTTTTTTTTAATCTTGATTGATTGTGAATATTATTTAAATGCCATTTTTAATTATGAATGTTATCTAATGAAGTCTTGCGTTAAGCTATTAAAGGACAAAGGCACTTACAAATGTTACTAGTCATGTACCTGAGTGTTTACATGCCATCAGCTTTAATTGCCTTTACTTCATGTTTCTATTTATTTCTATTTTTTGTAATGAAGTTGATATTAATTGAATATGGCATTGGATGCGAGTGGTGAAGCTGGTCTGAATGCATCATCCCAATTCCCACTCTATTTAATACTATATTCTCTAGGTTGATTTCTTTATTTTTTGAATGTTGTAGATACAGGAGTAGGAGACTGAGGAGATAAAGAATGCTTCACATTTGACTAGCCCATTGATAGGTTGTGAAGTAGACATTTCTGAATTTTTTTTAAACTGAACAATCTATTCATAGGTTCATAGGTTGGTACTAGGCTATTGACCCTAGAGCCTATACAAGCCTAGCCATAACAATTCCCTGGATATTTCCTCCCACAATATTTACTTCCCTGGACTCCTGTCTAGCAGGGCGACTGATATGATCCCCGGTTTTCATCTGTTTCAGATAATATACACCATTATATCAAGATTAATATCTTTTTGAAGTAACTAGAAAATAACTTTTGAAATATAAATGTGTGGTTGGAGACAATTTGTACTAGATAAATTTACTCAGACATTGACCAAAAGGACAAATCAATTAGTGCGCCCATGGTCAATGACTGTTCCCAGTAGGAACAAGTCCAGTAAGAATCTTTACTCTGGGTAGCAGAAGCTGCAGTATCCAAATCTCTGCAAAACAGAGAAAACAAACTAGACCTTGGGCAGCTGTATAACTATTAAAATATATTAAAATATACAGCTACAACTGCACTGTTCATATCTCTACAGCTTCCCTGTTTATAGCTCTTGAAAGCAAAGAAAACAACCTCAATTATTATTATTATTATTATTATTATTATAAATGACTACAGCTGTCCTGCCCTCTTTTTTGTAAACATAAGGCACTAAACAGAAGGCTAGAAGTTTGTTCTTCTCACCTTCACACCTCCACATAAAAAAACCCTGCCACATGTAGCGTCTTCTAACAAATATTAAGACATATGAGGATTCCTCCACCCCCCATTAAAAAATAAAATAAAAAAACGAAGAAATAGCTTGTTAAATGCCAGTCAAGGGTAATCACTTTTTTTTTATTAAAGTGATTCCTAGTGACTGGAGTTTAGCAAGTTGTTTTTTTTTTTTTTTTTACATATTTAGAAACGATGAACTCATAAAAGTTGAATGCATGTATACATTCCTTATACATCACATTCTCTGGAGGAGCCATGAAAGAACAGTAAAATTCATTTATACAATAACACTATTTAGAAAAGGTAAGAAATTATTTTCCTAAATAATGTCAATGTAGAATTGCAGTTACCCACTACTGTGTCATGAATAATGCTGAATTTTCCCACTGTTGGCTTTGTTTAATCACTTGGGCTTCTCCCTTGTGATCAAAGCATCCAACCATGGATAAATCCAACATTACTTATAACCATTCATGGGCTATTGGTAAAGTACATAGCAGACTTTACTTTGCTGTATAAATGGCAGGCAAATGAGAACTTGGGTTATGATTAGGGAATTAAGGAAGTGGGGATGTGAGGGATGATAACATTGCAGCTTATGGTTGGGGCTCTATGTCTTTGCCTAAACATATTTTATATCAGTATGCTACTAAAATGTACCATAAGGAAATGAAGAAGTTGAGTGAAGCGTTAAATACTTTTCATTTAAAGGGTTGTGACATTTTGTTCTGAAGTCATTTTAGGTTACCAATATGCCAAAAATACAGCAAACCTTGAATCCTGGTCTCTTAGGTTACCAATATGCAATGTTAGAATGTATTAGAAGAACTGGGAGGATAGCTTTGGAGGATTGGTTAAGAAAAGATAGAACCTCTCCTTATCGGTGTCTTTCAGCTATTTTTAGTATTGGTTCAGTCTTTGAAATCTAACCATTGGAAACATCTGTAGGTGAGAGAAGCAGTTTTTAAGTCCAAATTGATATATCTAATTCTGAATGAAGCCTCAGCTATACTGGGTCTATTATGTGGGAAATTCGGGGGTGGGGGTGGGGTACGGTTTTAACCTCTGGAAGTAGGCAAAGCACAGAAACTGCTGAGAGTCTGTCTCAGAATGCTAAAATAGGAGTTAGGGCTAGCAGGTGTTTTGCCAGGCTATTCTATTTGCTTAAGCCTTGCACATATTATGACAGAATTATTTTATTTATTTATTAAGGTTACTGGACAACTAAACTAAGAAGAGGAGTTGGTGCTAAATACAAATTATCTGCATGTAGGATACTGTGTATAATTTATTGTATCATTTCGGGGAATATTTCAAGGTGCAAGTATTAAGAGATTAAATCACAAAAAGAGGTAAATGGGTTATTCACTAGCATTTAAAATGATCAACTAACTTATGGCTCACACAAATTAATAAGACTGCTAACTCTGTATCAAATGCAGACAGTGTGGTTATTACAAATGACAATTATTGTTAGTATAATTGCTAGTAAATAGTAAATGGAAATATTGCACCCCTTCATGTTTATCAGAACTTTGTGGGTCTTTTACAGAGCATGGTAGATAGTTTATTAACATTACAGAATGGAATGGAGCCTGGTGTGGGTCTGTTAGATTACAGCAGCAACTACTTTATCACATGATGGCTGTGGCTTGACATTGTGTAAACTTTAAAGCAGACAGGTGAATAGTTTTCAACTTCTTATGGTTGTTTGCTTGTGAAATTATTTATTATTTATTTATTTGCATTTGTTTTACCAAGAAGTTCCACTGGGTCTAGATGAGCCCATTTTCAGTGGAGGCCCGGGGAGAAAAGCTCCACAAAAAGTTTTACAATACAGTTTTCACAGCAGCAAAACAAAAAACACAAGTCATTGGTACATTAGAGTCAAGAAATAAACATATAGTGCAATATAGGATTATAAAAGTAACATACATGGATGTATATCAAGATATTTAGTCTTAATAACAAACTATGCTATTATTATGGAAGTTAATGGAGTAGCATAGCAAGAATGCTCATAGTTAATTGGTCAGGAATCCAAGCCTGCAACAACAATATTTAGATAAGTAGGTATTTTACAGTAGGGAGCATAGGAAGCTGTGGAAAAAAAAAGAAGCAAATAAGATGAAGGATAAAGGTTGAGATAGGCAGAGAGATAGTTAAACAGAAAGGAAAAGGAATGATTAAAGTGAGAAGAGTGGAGACTGAGGGAGGGAGTCAGGTTTTGAGAGATGAGGTTTTGGTGCATGTACATTGCCATAAGGAAGAGAGATGTTGATTCAGGGTTATTTTAAAGGTAATTGGATTGCTAATGGTCCTGATTGATGATGGGAGAGAGTTCTGCAATTTGGCCATAGTAAAGGAGTAAAGCATTTGGCCAGCAGATAAGTTTGTTTAATCTACTTTCAGGAGTAGCTGGTGTTCGGATCTGAGATGTCAGTTGATTCTGTCAATATGGTGGATATTTGTGCGCATATATCTGCTTATAGTATGATGCTTGCATAAATTACAGCGTTTTTGTTTATTCTCTGTGGTGCTTTGCTAGGATATTTTCTGCTTTGAAAAGGTTTAATTAAAAAAAGCTAGAAAGGAGGGTTAACAATTTACTTTTAATGCTTTCTGTTGAATGATAATTAACAGACATTTCTGTGTTGCAGATACAATATATGTAGCAATCTGACTCTCGAGTGAAATGCTGGCACTTGAAATACTGACCGCCAGCATGCATAAAAAAAAGACCAAAAATCCAGGAGAAGAGCAAATCTCAAGCATAACTCTTCACCTTTGAACTTCATTTTTGCAGGGGGTAAGCCCCCTGCATCTCCCACTGTGGGGGGCAAGTCTCCTACCTCCCAAACTTATACTGATATTTAATTTTGTTGGTTTTTAGATTTTTTAACACACTTCAGCGAAAGTGCTTTTTCGGTGAAAAGAAACAACCACGGCAAACCTCCTTCCACAAACCAAACCAACGAAAAAAAGAAAGTCGAAAGGAGAAGTAATCCAGCTGCTCCAATACTTTATTCACCAACAATGACACTTCCTTAACAACATAAGGTGCAATGACGGAAGATTTTTTTTTTTTTTTCAACAAGGGCGAAAGGGGCGGGGAGCTCACATGACTTCAGCTTCCACTGCAGCATTCTGGGCAAATGAAAAGTAAACAGCAAAGCAATCTACTAGAAAGTAACATCTTTACTTATGTAACTTAACATGTTACTTTCTAGTAGATTGCTTTGCTGTTTACTTTTCATTTGCCCAGAATGCTGCAGTGGAAGCGGAAGTCATGTGAGCTCCCCGCCCCTTTCGCCCTTGTGTGAAAAAAAAAATAAAAAATCTTCCGTCATTGCACCTTATGTTGTTAAGGAAGTGTCATTGTTGGTGAATAAAGTATTGGAGCAGCTGGATTACTTCTCCTTTCGACTTTCTTTTTTTCGTTTTTTCAGTGAAAAGCACTTTCGCTAAAGTGTGTTTGGCCGATGTGGTTTTGGTTGTTTGAACTTTCGCTCAGTAGTATGAGATCCATATGTGTGTGTGTGTGTGTGTGTGTGTGTGTGTATATATATATATATATATATATATATATATATATATATATATATATATATATATATCAACTCTAGAATATTCCAGGAAATGGCATATCAGACTTGATATATGTAAGTTCACTTTTTTGGCCATTCAGTCTCCATGTTTGGGACACAATTGGTTTGTTAAGTGCAAACCATTTGCAGGGTGCATTCTTGGAAAATTCAAAGTTCAGGAAAACAGTTACATCACTGATATTAACAGTTCAGAAGACCCTTTCTATTTCTGACTAACAGATACAGACAAGAAGAGAAACCATTATAATCTAGAGATGACACAACATGTACTCTATTGGAGAATGCATATATATATATATATATATATATATATATATATATATAGAGAGAGAGAGAGAGAGATAGATACAACTTAGTTACCAGAAAATTTGAAAATCTGCATCCTCATTGTAAAAAGGATCATTTTCCACAAAAACTTAAAAAATGAGGTCTACTGAATGAGGTGGCTTCCCCTATTTTGACTAGGTGGGTTCTATCAGTGAGTCAGTTTGCTACCCATCTGGTAACATATGGATTGATGCTTACTTGAGAGATTTTATCTATTATACCTGAGTGGGGAATAGTTTTGAAGACTTTGGCCAGGTCAAGGCAGGCAGTGTGCACTGTCTTCCCCTCTTCCATGGCTTTGGTGACTGTCTCTAAGAAGTCGACCAAATTTAACAGTCATGAAATCCCCTTCATGAAACCAAACTGTGTGGGATCAAGTGTTTGGAGGTTGCCAATGTCCTTGTTAATAAGGTCCATGATAATTCGTTCCATGGCCCTGCAGATCAGGCTAGTTAGGCTGATGGGTCTATAATTTCCTGGATCGGTGGATGCTCCACCTTTGTGCAAAGGGACGACAGTGGCTGTTCTCCACTCAGCTGGGATGAAGCTGTGCCCAATGGTGCTGAAAGTTCCTGCCTGAGTTCATGTAGGATGCAGTCTGGGATGTTATCGGGTCCCATGGAGACTGTATTTTTTGCCTTTGAGAAGGCAGTGATGACTTTCTCCCTAGAGATAAGGGGGGGTGTGGCAGGTGCTGAGGATGTCATGATTTACTGATGGGGGAGACAGAGGGGTGAAGTTTTCACTGAATCTGTCTGCCAGCAGGTTGGCTATATATATGGCATTTGTGTATGTGGTGTCCTTGATCACCAGTTCTGAGCAGATCTGAGTGCTTCCTTTGAGATCGGGGACATATGTGAAGAAGGCCTTTATGATTGTCTCTAGTAAATGTCATTAATTTGGACTTGAAATTTGCTTTGGAGGATTTCGCTAGTGCTCTTATTTGTTTGTTCAGGCTAAGGAGAGATTGCTTCCAATTAGGCACTTGCTCCTTCTTTGTCCTGGACAGTAATTTTTTTCCTTTTATTATAGAGTTTATTTATTTCAGATGTCCACCAGACAGCTTTACTCTTCCTTGAGGAGGAGGATTTTGTACTGTCAGGTATTCCTGATTCCATGCAGCTATACAAATGCTTGTATGTTTGGTGTAGGTTTGGACATATGTGCTAATTCCTATGGAGGGGGAGGATGCTGTGAAGCTGTTTATACCTTCCATCAGGAGGCTGTAATCAGCTTTGGAGAAGTTATTTTGTTTGATCCTAGCTGGGGTGGGGGGGTTGGGGGAGATGGTGACTCCTAAAAGTGACCGCTTTGTGATTGGATCTTACCAGGAAGGATGACACTGCAGGGATACTGCAGAGGTCACTCATGTTGGTTAATACCAAGTCCAAGATATTTGCACCTCTTGTGGGGGTGTCAACAACTGGTTTAAGGCATTTGCTTTGACGAAATCAAGGAATCTCTGGGCATTTGTGTTTTGGCATGAGTAGTTCTTTCAGTCTATAGTTGGATGGTTAAAGTCGCCCAGGATCAGGGTAAAGGGTTGAATCTTGATAGATTCAAAGAGGTCCAGATAAGTGGAGTGGACATCTTGAGTCAAAGTTGGGGGCCTGTAGCTAGCTATGATTTGAATAGGAGTCTTGTCAATGGTTAACTGCACCTGGAGAGTCTCCTGTGTGTCATACTGTTTGACCAGCCTGGAGTTGTGTATGTCATTTATATATATTCCAACTCCACCTCCTTTTGCTTTTGTGTTGCATTTGTTAATTTAGCCTATTAGCTACTGTATAAGTACACATCCCTAGGTGGAGTTGTGGAATAATTCAAGAAAAGAAATCATGATACTTAATTGATGCAGTGGCTACAACTACTTTTAAATAGTAAAGTAATTTAATTGTGCTTTTAGCCTTCATGTATGCATCATCCATAGCTCTCAACCTTCCATCTCCAAAATGAGGAACACTCACCTTCATAATGTGGAACAAATGGGCGAAATGTGGAACACATACTAATGGCTTACTAACAACTTCAACTAGGAAGGTCATAGGATGGTTAAAATATGCTGGTTTTACTTATAAAGAAGATCCTTTAATGAATTAATATGATTAATTTCTATTTACCATGGATTTCACTTAAAAAAATTCCTAACACTGAATGTGTGACAGACTCTTTCAATGAGGAACTTCGAGGAACATGACCTTTTTAAGACCCCAAATGAGGTACGTTCCTCGTAATGAGGTACACTTGAGAGGTATGGCATCATCTATTTAACTATTTCAGTTTGTTCGCTGGGGTAGATTACTGGTCAATGTGACTATTTACCGGCTTTGCCAGGATAGAACAGTACAACAGAAACAGACATAGTAAATGCAACAAAGTGACATTGCATAATATATATATATTTTTTTGATCCATCATTCAACCAGCCTAGCCCACAGTGCCCTAATTTCACACCAGATCTACCAGCAACCTTCTTACCCTGTACCCAGACTTACTCAAGTTTTTGTTGGGAGTGGTCATGGATCCTGTGAGCATCCTGGGACCTGGCTGTCTCTGCATCTGTTCTGGAGGGAGTGTTCTTTATATTCCAGCCTCAGTCTCTGCTCCACCTCCCACATTCATTGATTATATCTGTGACAAAACTCCTCTTTGAGGCATACCTCACATAAGGAAGCATCATCAAGTGAATGCCTCTCACCTGGGATGGGCATGACCATCCCTCCCTGCTGTTTTGTCAGTTGCCTGAGCTGCTAATCAAACCCAGGCTGACTGAACTGTAGTTAGGGTTTTATTTCTCTGTGCACCTAGAGCGGCCATTACATAGTACATATTGATACACAAAATATAGTTATAGGTATATTAAGCAAGTAAGAAAAACACATTAAATGTAACATTATATGCAATGTAGGTTCTTTGTAAAATATTAACAACAGAATAAAGGATGTCAAGAAATAAGGTAAACTAAGAGAAACACAATTAAGAAAAAAACAATTCATTTTACATATAAACAGGTTAGTTTGGTCTGCAGGAGGTGAAGTTAGTGTAAGGGAAAAGTGGAGATTTTTGAAGAAGTGTAGGTGATATGGCCCAAGGAGCTGCATTTCCATATGCCTTGCTGAGATAGAAAGACTTTAAATTGTATTGTAAATCTGGAATAGGAGGAGAGTTTCTTAAATTTTGTTTGGAAAGACTGCCACATTGTGGGGGTCAGATTAGAGAAATTAGGGTCATCGGTGCAGTCAAAGTTTGTTCTGTGGGGTTGAAGTATAGGACCTGAGTGGGAGTGACATAAGAGAGGTGTGGAGGAAAGGTTTGGAGGAAAGTTGAGTGAGTGCATCTCATTGTAAGTAGTTTAGATAGTAGTGAGCCAAGCAGAAGGTCTCTTCTTTGCTGAATGGAAAGACAGCTTTCTTGAAAGATAGTCAGCATTGTTGTTTTCTGGAGTATAGGGTTATAAAATAGCAGATTTTGTTGACAATGGATTGGAGTGCTATGGTGTTTATCTTGGACACAGCTGCTATAGCTGCCTAGCAGGAAAGGATAAGAAGTGTGATGTATTTTTGGCCCAAAAAAAGCAGGTAGTTGACTCTTGTGAGCCTGATAGTATAGATTTTGATTTACGGTTTGATCTTCAATACGCAGAGTTCCAAATGACACAGCACCTCCTGCTGAATAATAGCCCAGAGGATACTTACTACCAAACCAAATTCTCAGCACTTCTGTGGATCACTAGTGATATCTGCATTGCTTACTGTACTTATTTCCTTGTTTCACTTGAAAGAAAGTTACTGTTTGTTGTTTTTGCATTTAAGTTACATGTAACACATTGCACTTAAGTTACCTGGCACTTGCTCACTAAAGCAATTATATAAGTTAGCACTAAAAATTAAAAGCACTACACCCTCACTCCCCACTGGCCCTTGTTATCAATTATAAAGGAATTCCCAATATTATTCTAGCATGTCCAAAGGTCAGTTGTCAATCTCCTCTCCGGTCCAGCTGGTGAATCTGGGAATCTTGAGGCAATGTTACAACTGCCTCATGTACACAGACAACCCTCTCCTCCTCCCAACAAATTCTAACACATGTGAGAGATGCAACCATATAGCCAAACTGGAGGCTAAGCTCTCTCAACTCAGTACTGGCATAACCAGTCAGGAGGAGAAGGAAACCACACTCACTACAATTCCAGTCTCACATAGACCTACCACGACAGCAAACCAAACACATAATCACACAAGAACATACTCGGAGGCTCTAAATAAAGATCTGCCTAAGCAGCAGAGACCTCCAAAGCAGACACCCAAGCACCCGCTACCCCAAAACAAAACACGTACAACACATATCTCACAATGCCAGTGTGCCGAACAGTCACAGCCCTTAAGACTAAACAACACACCTGATACACTTGTAATAGGTGACTCTATTGTCAGGCACACTGACGTCCCGCTCACCAGGCTGAACAAGGAGAGGATCATGGTGAGCAGCCTGTCAGGCGCTAGGATCCGCCACATAACACAAGCACTCAGGTCACTCCAAGGCAAGTACAAATATGTCCATGCTGGTGTGAATGACCTGAGATGTACCTCCCTGGACTACATGAAAAGAGACATAGAGGAGCTCTCTGAGCATGTAGCCCAAGCCGGTATGACCCTGACCTTGAGTAGCATCTTACCCTCACCAAGAATGATGCCACAATATGAAGACAAGATGATCAATTTCAACAACTGGCTTAAGTACTGGTGTCATTCAAAGGGGATCCAATGCCTGTCAGCTTGGGATGATATGCTCGACAAGCCATGATGCTTCGCTAGGGATGGCTTGCACCTGTCACCCCTGGGCTTTCGGATATTGGCAAAGGCTCTTGCTACCCCCATAGTGCCTTTTTTAGGCAAAGCTCAAAAGACAAACCCACCTCCATAGGTATCACAAGGGATAAGAAACTAAGAGTAATGCTACTCAATGCCAGAAGTCTAAACCTCAAGATGCACGCACTTGAAACTCTCCTTAAAATGGAGAACATCGATATCTGTGCAGTAACAGAAACCTGGTTCAGGGCTCCCGAGAGCACCCCAGCACTACCAGGTTATACCTCATACCATGCTTTTCGGCCCCAAAACTTGGACCGAACCACAAAAGGAGGGGGAGTATTGATATTCATCAAAGATACCCACACCTCCAGGTTGGTGGCAAAGCACGAAGCATCAGAGACTATCCATGTGCAACTAACAGTGGGTAAAACGGCCTTCCAGTTTGTATCCTGCTACAGACCACCCTCCCAAACCCAGGAACCCCACTCGGCCTTCCTGAGAACACTGGAAAATATGAAGGTCTCTTCAAACACCATTATATTGGGTGACTTCAACTACCCAAACATAGACTGGGAGCATTACTCTAGCTCCAACACCCTAGCCCAAAGGTTCCTAGAATTTATAAACTCAAATGCTATGGAACAACTTGTTACCACTCCCACAAGAGGGGAAAACATACTGGACCTGATCATCACCAACATGGACACTCTATGCTCCAGACCAAAAGTGTATCCCTTACTGGTAAGATCAGACCATAAACTAATCTCACTGGATATTCACATCCCGACCCCACCCCCTGCCCTGAAAACCACAGTGAAAAACTTCTCTAAAGCAAATTTCACACTCCTCAAAACCGAGGTGGAATCCTTCAAAGCCCCCGGGCCTGCGGAAAATACGTCCCAGACCACAGAATCCTTTATAAACGCATTCTATGAACACCTTCAGGAATGCATGGATCATGCGATCCCAAATAAAACCAAGACCCAATCCTCCAAAGGCAGACGTCCTGTCTGGTGGACCCCAGCCATAAACAAACTATACAATAGAAGGAGGAAGCTACTAAATGATAGAGCAAAATCCCAAAAAGGGAAGACATCACTGATCAGTATTAGCAAAAAACTACAGGCACTCATAAAATTGTCTAAGGCCAGCTTCGAGAGAAAAATTGCACAGGATACTAAGGATACTCACAAGGCTTTCTTTAGTTATGTTAGGAACCTGGGTGGTAATTCCCAGATATGCTCAGAATTAGTCCAAAATGACAAAAAATACACCGAACCCACAGACATTGCCAACATCCTAGCTGACAGGTTCAGCGCAAACTCCCCCCCTCCCCAACAAAAGGGCAAATATCTATCCCAGCAGAGTGCTGCCACCCCCCCCCGGTAAGAGCCGCCCTCTCCAAAGCAAAAAACACAGCATCAATGGGACCAGACGGTGTCCCGGGCTGCGTCCTACATGAACTGCAAGAAGAGCTAAACCCAAACATAAAACTACTGTTCAATCTCAGCCTTACTACAGGATATGTGTCCAAAGAGTGGCGTACAGCAATAGTGGTCCCTCTCCATAAAGGTGGTGCCTCAACAGATCCTGGAAACTATCGCCCCATAAACCTGACTAGCTTGGTCTGCAAAGCTATGGAAAAGATCATCATGGACCTCATAAATAAAGATATTGGGGACCTACAGACACTGGATTCTACCCAGTTCGGCTTAGTTAAGGGCAGATCCTGCCTCTTAAACCTGGTTGATTTCTTTGAAACAGTCACCAAGGCCATTGACGAGGGGAAGGTGGTCCACACAGCCTACCTGGACCTCGCAAAAGCCTTTGATACAATACCCCACTTGGGCATTACAGATAAGCTCACCAGCTTAAATATAAACCCCTAATGTCACTAGATGGATTACAAACTGGCTCAAGGACATAACCCACATGGTTAGAATTGCTGGAGCCATGTCAAACTCCAAACCAGTTACAAGTGGTGTCCCACAAGGCTCAGTCCTGGGACCTCTCTTGTTCGGTATATATTTCTCGGAGGTACAGGCCAACACGGAAGAACTGTGGCTGACCAAGTTCACAGATGACTGCAAACTGGGCGCCATAATTGACTCTCCAGCCGACACAAGCATCCTCCAAAAGGGCCTTATAGAAACAGACAACTGGTGCCAGAGCCATGGCCTCAAGCTAAATGCCAAAAAGTGTATAGTCATCCCCTTTGGCAAAAACAAAGTGCCCACAAATTACCACATAAGTGATAATCCATTAAGTACAGAAGAAGTAATTAGGGACCTAGGGACCCAAGTTGATAGCAATCTCTCATTTGACAACCACGTGGCCAAAGTGGTTAGAAAAACATTTTATATAGCCCACCTAATCATGAAGGGATTCACATCTAGATCAGGGGAGGTCATCGTGCCTCTTTATTCATCCCTCATCAGGCCCATAATTGAGTACAATGCCCCTTTTGGGATGTACCTTACCAGACACCTGCAGCAACTGGAAAGACCCCAAAAGTACCTCACCAAGAGGATCAAAGGGCTCAAACAGATGCCATATGCTGGCCGGTTAAAGAAACTCCAGCTCTACTCAGTGGCATACCGCCTGTTCAGAGACGATCTGTGCCTGACGTATAAAGCCATGTCCAACCCGGAATTAACGGACATGCTGCACCTCAGAAAATCCAAATCCCATCGAGCTACGCACTCGAGAGACTTGAACCTCAGCACTGAAATAAATAGGACATGCTGGAGGGACAGATTCATAACCCAGAGGCTCCCTTCACTCTGGAATAAAATCCCAGTCCAGGTTAGGCAGAGTCCCTCATTGACTCTCTTCAAGAGGAATCTTGATGAGTGGATGGGAGATCGTAGGTTTACCCCGGGTATCACTTCTGTGTCACTGTTAGACAGAGGCACAGTATACTAACCTTGAAAAAGGGCATAGCAAAATAAATTTAAAATGGGTGGCAAAAGGCAAACACATTCTGGCTAGGCTTATAAATGCCCTAGGGCAGATAGCCTAGTATGAACCTATGAACCTATGAACCTATGAGGGATGGTATGGAAAAACAGATTGCTTCAGTAATATTATTCTGCTCCATGTTATGGTAGATATCTATGAAACAGAGATGAACAGTGGTGATACCATGTTGGTTGGGACAGACTAATTTATTTATTACTGTTTATTAAGAATATTGAGGTACAGTTCTTGAGAATAAAGTTTACAATTGCATGACTTTGTACTGCAATCTAAGCAATTACAAGGAAGTATCCGGAGGAGGTTTGTACAAATAAATTTTAACTTGCTTTTCCATTCCTGGATTGAAGTTCTAAAATAATTAAACAACTAGAACTGAAAGTTAATATGAATGAACTAAACGTCAACCCCTAGCATTTGTCTCAATTGTCAATATTTTTGCAGAATGTCCAGATTTTTGCCTCATATTTTTGTCTGTCCCTCATAATATTTGTGGTTTTTTTGTCAAATCACTGAGGACTAACATCACTAAATAATGATATACATATGAGTTTTATACTTTATATCCTTCAGAAAATGCATGATAACACAAATTCTGTTATTCTAGCAACTAAGTTTATAAGAGCAATATTTTAAATATTTTAGACCTTTGCCTCCCATTAATTTTGGCTTTGTCCAGATTTTTTTAGCTAAGAGGTTGAGAAGTATGATCCCTATATAACTCAATGGATATTAAACTGGCTCAAAAACAGAACTCAGGGTGGCTGTCTCTATCTCCTCCAAAAGACTTGTCATCAGTGGGGTATCACAGGGCTCTGACCATGGGCTACTCCTCTTTGGTATTTACTTCTCAGAGGTCAACACCAATGTTAAGGACTTATGGCTGATGAGATTTGCTGAAATATAGTGCCTAACTACACCGTTGGATCTAGCTTTGTTTGTGTAACTTGAGCACTAATCCAGGCATTCTCTAAAGTATTCAATTGTATTTATTACTGCTTGGTAGTAACTTGATTAAAGTTTAGCTGTCATTCTAAGTCTTTTGGATTAAGCACTTGGGCTTCAGACCAGTTGTTTTACATTAGGAAGGTTTGTGGCATGCACTGTGGTGGCAGGACAGGTAGCTTTCATCCTTCTAAGTTGGGAACTGCTGATTTAGAGCCCAGTGTCTGTTATTCTTAAAGTGTATTAGTTCTGGTTTAGGCACTTGGGCTTCAGGCCAGTTATTTTACATTAAGAAGGTTTGTGGTCTGCACTCTTGTGGGAGAAGAGGCTGGACTCTGCCCTTCTGAGCTGGGAATTTCTGGTTAAAGGTTTATAGTGCCTGAATATTTGAACTGTATCTTACTGAAATTGGTACACCTTGTTTGCTGTAGCATAGACTGGATCCAGGCCTGCTGAATATAGCTTTGTTTATATGCTTGTTGTTTGTTTGCTTGTTATTTCCCTGGAACGCTAATTCCACCTAATACGCGGCTTCTCAGCGCTTCTGTGGCTCACTAGTGATATCTGCATTGCTTACTGTACTTATTTCCTTGTTTCACTTGAAAGAAAGTTACTGTTTGTCATTTTTGCATTTAAGTTACCTGTAACACATTGCACTTAAGTTACCTGGCACTTGCTCACTAAAGCAATTATATAAGTCAGCACTAAAACTTCAAAGCACTACACCCTCACTCCCCACTGGCCCTGGTTTTCAATTATTAAGGAATTCCCAATATTATTCTAGCATGTCCAAAGGTCAGTTGTCAATCTCCTCTCCGGTCCAGCTGGTGAATCTGGGAATCTTGAGGCAATGTTACAACTGCCTCATGTACACAGACAACCCTCTCCTCCTCCCAACAAATTCCAACACATGTGAGAGATGCAACCATATAGCCAAACTGGAGGCTAAGCTCTCTCAACTCAGTACTGGCATAACCAGTCAGGAGGAGAAGGAAACCATACTCACTATAATTCCAGTCTCACATAGACCTACCACGACAGCAAACCAAACACATAATCACAGAAAAACATACTCGGAGGCTCTAAATAAAGATCTGCCGAAGCAGCAGAGACCTCCAAAGCAGACACCCAAGCAGCCGCTACCCCAAAACAAAACACGTACAACACATCTCTCACAAAGCCAGTGTGCCAAACAGTCACAGCCCTTAAGACTAAACAACACACCTGATACACTTGTAATAGGTGACTCTATCGTCAGGCACACTGACGTCCCGCTCACCAGGCTGAACAAGGAGAGGGTCACGGTGAGCAGCCTGTTGGGTGCTAGGATCCGCCACATAACACAAGCACTCAGGTCACTCCAAGGCAAGTACAAATATGACTCAGTCATTGTCCATGCTGGTGTGAATGACCTGAGATGTACCTCCCTGGACTACATGAAAAGAGACATAAAGGAGCTCTCTGAGCATGTAGCCCAGGCCGGTATGACCCTGACCTTGAGTAGCATCTTACCCTCACCAAGAATGATGCCACAATATGAAGACAAGATGATCAATTTCAACAATTGGCTTAAGTACTGGTGTCATTCAAAGGGGATCCAATGCCTGTCAGCATGGGATGATATGCTCGACAAGCCACGATGCTTTGCTAGGGACGGCTTGCACCTGTCACCCCTGGGCTTTCGGATATTGGCAAAGGCTCTTGCTACCCCCATAGTGCCTTTTTTAGGCAAGGCTCAAAAGACAAACCCACCTCCATAGGTATCACAAGGGATAAGAAACTAAGAGTAATGCTACTCAACGCCAGAAGTCTAAACCTTAAGATGCACGCACTCGAAACTCTCCTTAGCATGGAGAACATTGATATCTGTGCAGTAACAGAAACCTGGTTCAGGGCTCCCGAGAGCAGCCCAGCACTACCAGGTTATACCTCATACCATGCTTTTCGGCCCCAAAACTTGGACCGAACCATAAAAGGAGGGGGAGTATCGATATTCATCAAAGATAACCACACCTCCAGGTTGGTGGCAAAGCACGAAGCATCAGAGACTATCCATGTGCAACTAACAGTGGATAAAACTGCCTTTCAGTTTATAGCCTGCTACAGACCACCCTCCCAAAACCAGGAACCCCACTCGGCCTTCCTGAGAACACTGGAAAATATGAAGGTCTCTCCAAACACCATTATATTGGGCGACTTCAACTACCCAAACATAGACTGGGAGCATTACTCTAGCTCCAACACCCTAGCCCAAAGGTTCCTAGAATTTATAAACTCAAATGTTATGGAACAACTTGTTACCACTCCCACAAGAGGGGAAAACATACTGGACCTGATCATCACCAACATGGGGACTCTATGCTCCAGACCAGAAGTGTATCCCTCACTGGTAAGATCAGACCATAAACTAATCTCACTGGATATTCACATCCCGACCCCACCCCCTGCCCATAAAACCACAGTGAAAAACTTCTCTAAAGCAAATTTTACACTCCTCAAAACTGAGGTGGAATCCTTCAAAGCCCCCGGGCCTGTGGAAAATACAGCCCAGACCGCAGAATCCTTTATAAACGCATTCTATGAACACCTTCAGGAATGCATGGATCATGCGATCCCAAATAAAACCAAGACCCAATCCTCCAAAGGCAGACGTCCTGTCTGGTGGACCCCAGCCATAAACAAACTATACAATAGAAGGAGGAAGCTACTAAATGATAAAGCAAAATCCCAAAAAGGGAAGGCATCACTGATCAGTATTAGCAAAAACTACGGGCACACATAAAATTGTCTAAGGCCAGCTTTGAGAGAAAAATTGCACAGGACACTAAGGATAATCACAAGGCTTTCTTTAGTTATGTTAGGAACCTGGGTGGTAATTCCCAGATATGCTCAGAATTAGTCCAAAATGACAAAAAATACACCGAACCCACAGACATTGCCAACATCCTAGCTGACAGGTTCAGCGCAAACTTCTCCCCCCCCTCCCCACCAAAAGGGCAAATATCTATCCCAGCAGAGTGCTGCCCCCCTGACATCTCAGATACTCAGGTAAGAGCCACCCTCTCCAAAGCAAAAAACACAGCGTCAATGGGACCAGATGGTGTCCCGGGCTGCGTCCTACATGAACTCAAAGAAGAGCTAAACCCAAACATAAAACTACTGTTCAGTCTCAGCCTTACTACAGGATATGTGCCCAAAGAGTGGCATACAGCAACAGTGGTCCCTCTCCATAAAGGTGGTGCCTCAACGGATCCTGGAAACTATCGCCCCATAAGCCTGACTAGCTTGGTCTGCAAAGCTATGGAAAGGATCATCATGGACCTCATAAATAAAGATATTGGGGACCTACAAACACTGGATCCTACCCAGTTCGGCTTTGTTAAGGGCAGATCCTGCCTCTTAAACCTGGTTGACTTCTTTGAAACAGTCACCAAGGCCATTGACCAGGGCAAGGTGGTCCACACAGCCTACCTGGACCTCGCAAAAGCCTTCGATACAATACCCCACTCGGGCATTATAGATAAGCTCACCAGCTTAAATATAAACCCCTATGTCACTAGATGGATTGCAAACTGGCTCAAGGACAGAACCCACATGGTTAGAATTGCTGGAGCCATGTCAGACTCCAAACCAGTTGCAAGTGGTGTCCCACAAGGCTCAGTCCTGGGACCTCTCTTGTTCGGTATATATTTCTCGGAGGTACAGGCCAACACGGAAGGACTGTGGCTGACCAAGTTCGCAGATGACTGCAAACTGGGTGCCATAATCGACTCTCCAGCCAACACAAGCATCCTCCAAAAGGGCCTCATAGAAACAGACAACTGGTGCCAGAGCCATGGCCTCAAGCTAAATGCCAAAACGTGTATAGTCATCCCCTTTGGCAAAAACAAAGTGCCCACAAATTACCACATAGGTGGAAATCCATTAAGTACAGAAGAAGTAATTAGGGACCTGGGGACCCAAGTTGATAGCAATCTCTCATTTGACAACCACGTGGCCAAAGTGGTTAGAAAAACATTTTATATAGCCCACCTAATCATGAAGGGATTCACATCTAGATCAGGGAGGTCATCGTGCCTCTTTACTCATCCCTCATCAGGCCCATAATTGAGTACAATGCACCCTTTGGGATGTACCTTACCAGACACCTGCAGCAACTGGATAGACCCCAAAAGTACCTCACCAAGAGGATCAAAGGGCTCAAACAGATGCCATATGCTGCCTGGTTAAAGAAACTCCAGCTCTACTCAGTGGCATACTGCCTGTTCAGAGGAGATCTGTGCCTGACGATAAAGCCATGTCCAACCCGGAATTAATGGACATGCTGCACCTCAGAAAATCCAAATCCCATCGAGCTACGCTCGAGACTTGAACCTCAGCACTGAAATAAATAGGACATGCTGGAGGGACAGATTCATAACCCAGAGGCTCCCTTCACTCTGGAATAAAATCCCAGTCCAGGTTAGGCAGAGTCCCTCATTGACTCTCTTCAAGAGGAATCTTGATGAGTGGATGGGAGATCGTAGGTTTACCCCGGGTATCACTTCTGTGTCACTGTTAGATAGAGGCATAGTATACTAACCTCGAAAAAGGGCATAGCAAAATAAATTTAAAATGGGTGGAGAAAGCCAAACACATTCTGGCTAGGCTTATAAATGCCCTAGGGCAGATAGCCTAGTATGAACCTATGAACCTATGAACCTATGAACCTAGGTGCTATTATTAACTCTCCAGAGGATACCAAGATCCTCCAAGAGGGCCTTTCCTATACAGATCTCTGGTGTTAAACCCAGGGACTAAAAATAAATCCCAAAAAATGTATAATAGCAGCTTTTGACAAGCACAGAGTCCCCTATATCTATCATATTGACAACAAACCCTTAAAAATCAATCCAGTAGTTAGGGACCTGAGGACCTATGTAGACATTGAACTGTCCTATTGATCACCATGTATCTACTGTTGTAAGGAAGCCCTTTTTCATTGCGCATCTTATTAGTAAGGGTGTAGCAGCCATGTCTAGAGATGTGATCATTCCACTGAACTCAGCACTTATCAGATTGAGTATTAAATACCCCCTTTGGCATGCAAATGGCCAAATACTTGACACAACTTGAACACTCACAGCATTTTTTCACCGAGGAAATATAGGGCCTAACTACACTGATCACCTTAAAGCCTTGTCTCTCTTCTCAGTATCATACAGGTTGCTGAGGGGTGACCTCTGCCTCACATTCAGACCCTTAACAGATTCTGTCCTCTCTGACCCACTAAACATCTTCAAATCCAATGGTGGCATAATCAAGAGAATGTGTTGATGGTATAGACATGTAGCCCAGAGAATTCCACTTCTTTGGAATCATTTTCCTCTCCACATAAAATAAAGTATTTTTCTTACTCTAAATGTAGTGTGGATGAACGAATGGGAAACTGGAAATTCATCCCAGGAGTGGCACTCTTGTCTCCTACGGAAAGGGGTAATATGTAAATATTTTGCTTGGTTTAGGTTATTCATATTTAAAATACAAGGGCAAAAAAAGTTCATGGAATGTATAGCTAGGCTTCTAAAGACTCTTCAAGGTCAACAGCCTAGTAAAAAACTATGAAACTATGTGAGAGCACATGATATATAAATGTTAAGCAAGAGATCACAGTGTTAAGGCAATACTTATATGCTGCATCTTTTAGACCTTTACTTTATTCCTTTGGACTCCACTTTCATATAGTGATGTTTTGGCCCTGTTATTTAATCAAGCTCTGGCAAGTAGACTTGCCCCTGAAAACACACATTTAGTCCCTGGAAGTATTACCTGGCTGAAAGTAAATGTAGTAGTTATGTGCTTACACAAATCTTCTGTACCTTCGTCAGCAAAATAATATTTGGTGGATGCCATCTGCTTGTCTGTCTCTCTGTCTGTCTGCCTATCAGTCTCTGTGTCTGTTCATTTCATCTCTCTATCTGATCTATTCATGCAATGTGCAACAAACCACTAAGGCACTATTTCATTTCTTAATATATTTCATCAAAGAATAATGCAGAAAATAACTAGTTCATTGGAATGAACAGGTCCTGTGACTTGACCTTTGAATATGTATTAGTATTAGTTTAGATTTGCTGATTTTCTTATAAAAGCTATCTAACACATTTACATTGGCTTTGTCTGAAGTCATTTAAATTTTTTATTTTTTATAAGAAAAAATATGTTTCATTCTGCAAAGATGAAGTCCTACATAACTCTCCAAAGCAGTGCATGAGCATCACAGAAAAACAAGCATCAGTTCAAGCATCAGTGATTTCCCAAGAACCGAATGTGCTGCTTTCCAATTCTGGTGCTGAGGTAAGAGACTGTCAGGATGCTTAGCTCAATAAATTAGGGATCAGTATTCACTTGTTTTCATGATGCATTGGGAGCAGGGATGAAGGTGGGGATGCAGTATGGGGAGCACCGTTGTTTAAGGACATTATGTGCTCCCAGGTGCAGCTAATATCAGAATTGATTTTCCTTCACAACTTTTGTAAATGAAGAAGTATGCAGACATGCACATGTGTGTGTGTGTGATACCAGCATTTCTCCTTTGGGAAGTGGTATTTGCTTGCTAATGTGATAAAGAGATGATGTGGTAGTTAAGATCTGATGATTTAAAAGGTAATTGCTCATATAAAACATCCCAAGAGAGACAGGATTACATCTTGTTATCTTGACTTTACTAAAATAAAAGCTCTATTTAGAACTATGCTATTAACCACAGTGCAGGATTACTTTTCTATTCTGACTTTGATTACCTTGATGTAAACTCATTGCAACTGTATACTTCACACTAAATTTCATTTTTACTGAATGATACCACTGCCCACCTGTCTTTGTAAGATATTTGTGGACAAAACTATTTATGGAAGGAATGGGCAAGTATTCCTGCACATTGCATATTTTTTGTAATATTTTAAAATGTTTTCAGTTTACATATGTCATATTTTGAATTAAGATGTTCCCCCGGATTCATTAATCTTCCATGCAGGACTAGTCTAGTCCTGCACGGAAGGGGACATTTAGGAGGAGGATAGCAGCACGCCAAGCATATTAATGAAGGCATGCTGCCTGACCACCTAATCCTACATGGAGCGTGGACAAGTGCAGGGGGAGTGTCTGAGATGAGAGCTCTCAGAATAAACACGCCCCTGCAAAGTAGAACAGCAGAAACTGTAAATAAACGAGCAAGACCACTCATAATTGTCCGCTTATCCCCACCAACAGTCCCCATGTGTACAACAGCAATAGGACATAAAAAATAAAAAGAAGTAACCCCTGTAATTATTTCTAAAACTCTGAGTACAGCTAACCGCAGGTGCGCAGATGTGCCCATTGATTAGCTACGGTTAAAGTAGCTTAAAAGGCTGAAGAGGATAACAAGGAAGATATATGCAAATGAAACAGCACAGCAATAGTGTAGTGGTCACATCATCCGCCTAACGGCCAGGCATTCCTGGTTCAAGTCCCACTGCAGCGCATACCATTTTCCATGTGAAATCTGTATACGAACATATATTTACATTTTATTTCTGTATAATCTACTAAATAACATTTAAATGAGAACTGCAGTACTGCATTAAATGCACATGTGAAGAGTCAGTACCATAATGAATAAGTCAGCAGTGAACAGGCGTAAGCACAGATAAGCAGTAGTAAGCATATGTAAGCACTAGTAAGCGTGTGCAAGTGCGTTTGGGTGGGGTGAAGCACCGCCGACACAGATCAAGCAAAGGAGACACTAACTGCATGTAAGACACTGTGACCGGACGTCAGCGGTGTTAACCTTTGTGCAAACCCACTTACAACTGCTTGAAAGTGCCTTAAGCACACCATATCCAATGGCTGGTGTCACGTGTGACTCTGTGTACACTAAAGGAGTCAGTCGTAGGTACCACAAAGCATACTTGGCACACAAGGTTGGCCGGCAAGCACACAAAGCACAGTATCCAGCAATACCAGTCAACATTTCCGGATATGTAGCTAAAATTTAAAGGTATATGTGTTTGTATGAATACCCATAACAATATCCTCCCCCTCTCTGTAGTACAAATGTATACAAACATAGATAGATATAAAGGCTTTGTATTAGAACATTACCCCACTGCGATTGTCACGCAGGAATAGGTGTGGTCTACATGATTGACAGGGCAAGCCCGTGTGACATTGCATGCTGAGTGACAAGCCATGCAGATTACCAAGTGACAAGCTGAATATTCATTAACTGACCATTGTTAACATAGTGAAGAGCTGGGGGGGGGGGGGCATCTGTATGCCTGACTGGGGAAGAGGCAGCAGTCAGAGAAATTGAAAAATTACTACATATATCAGCAGGCACAGGAAAGAAATGCAGGTTTGTGCAACTATTAGCGGGTTAGAATCTTTGTAGGTCCAAACACAAATAAAAAACTTGAAGCAAAACACACTCCTGGGCTGTGGAAAAACACTATTTTCAAGTAACTGCAACAGTAAACTAGCTAAAGAAATGCCAAAACCCAAACCATAACCCCTGCCCCCACACCTTTCTTTACTATAATTTTGTGCAGTACCCCCCACCTTTCTTTGAACATATTTCTGGAGATAAGCAACAAGCAATATTCTGAGGCAGTGAGACACTAAATGCATTCAATAAATGCAGTAAAAAAGACCTCCCAGAAAGGTCGCCACCCGCACCCTTACAGAACTGTAATTTTAAGTCTGTGTAATACTGCAATAGATTGTATACATGTAGCATATTATGTGTTCGCACCCCTCACCCTTTAAAAAATTGTGATGTTAAGTCTGATATTGTAATACATTTTATAAATGCAGCATATTCTGGGTTTGTTTGAATAATTGAACCTTTTGTTCACTGGAAATTGGACAGCTTTTGCGTCACAATCCTGGAAGCAGCAAATAAGGCAGCAAAGGAGTTTGTACTGAAATAATTACAATGCTTTGCATATTCATTTTGTAGGCGATGGTCTTCCGATGTGTATTTAAAGCACTTCTAAAAGTAAACGTTATGTGTAGAGTGCTGGGAGGGCTTTGGGCGGTCTATGCTACTGCACATCTGGTGGGGTAATGTCCTAATAAAAAACCGACATATAAATAAATACCCACATATTCATATATACATATGC
>NC_056740.1:173746177-173876177 GCF_019279795.1 Protopterus annectens | reverse complement strand
GAAGAAATGATCAGCTGTGGACCTTCCTGTCAGCTGTCCTGCACATCCCTGGACATGTCCCCTACTATAAGCCCCTCTGTGTGGCTCAATAACACCACTTACCTATCAACCCCTGTTGCATTCGTAGTAATGTCCACAGTCACAAATAGATAACACCCTCCACACAACTATATTGGCAGAATCTGGAACCCTCAACCCAGGTGTATTACTGCAGCTGTCCCAGACTACACATGTAAAAACACATGAAGAGAAAACCCAAGCACACTTGGATCACCACCTGGTAAGGTCCACCACCCCCCGACATTCCAGACCCCTACACCAACTACTGACACTGGCACCTCCTGTCCTGCCTTGCATACATATCCCAACACCCTGCAAACCTACATTACTGCTCCCTCACCAATCAGTTGAATGGCCTACTATACAGTTAAAATTTCCCCCCTCCACCTACCCACCTACACCTCCACTATTCACATCTACTCTACAACACAGGTATGGCATAACTAAACCTAACCCGAATACCTGAGTGTAGCCTAACCAGAAATGCTAAACTGCAATTCCACTTAACCTTACACTGACCTGCGTGAACAGTCATACCTGACATATACACCTGACATAAGCATGTATAAAAGGGACATGTACATGAAGTAGAATGGGGGTATGCGACAGCAGGTGGGAGTACGCCTGTGTGGGCGGCGGTAAGTATTGCCTACACAGATTAAGCAAAGTAGAAGCCAACTGGTTTAAGAAACTGTAACCAGAGGTTAGCAGTGCTTACCGTCATACAAACCCATGCAAACTCACGTGTGCTGCCCAGGAACAAAATAAACTGCCTCTGCAAGGCTCAAACTCAGGACCCTGTATATTGCACTCACAGTAATCATCCACTAAGCCACCATAGCAACACAGATGAATGAGGTATCAGCAAACTAATCCTCACCACAGGAAAATCAAACCAAACATGCAAACTGAATCTATGTACAGTGTGACGTGGTATAACTTGCTACATAACATAAATATGTCAATTGGAGTACTGCAGTAAGCATAGATGTGAGGTGTTATTGTAATAAAGTGTAGAAGTCACCAGGTCCCTGTACAGTGTATATACACATGAATCACAGATACCAGACACATATATAACCTGTAATGAAGAATACATCACTGCCAAAAGGCACATACAGTGCAAATTAACTATTAAGCAATGCTAACCGCAGCATAGCTCAACTTAGTAAGAGTAAGCAATGTGTAGGGGAGTCAATCCAATCTGCCTACCGGTATACCCCTTTAAGCACTGCCAACCTTAGGTAAGCAGGTGTGTCCATAGCTTAGCTTCTTCAAACCCTGCCAATCATGGAAAAGTGCGGGTAATTGGCCGTATTTAAACCACACAGGCGGGAATACGCTCCATAACTGGTTGTAGTTTCCTACTGCAGGCAGAATGGCTGGTGTGGGTGAAGGCACTTGTTTAAGAGCACAGCACTGGAGCATCCAGGAGTCAAAAATCATGGTATGGTTCCTGGTAAAACACCATGAGGAGAGACTACTGCAGAGCCAGTACCAGGGCTCGCAGTATAAAATGGAGGCCTGGGACAGTCTCGCCCGTGACCTCACCAATGCCACAGGTATCCCCCAGACTGGTGAGAAGATCAGGCACCACCATGCTGACCTGAAGCGGCAGAGGGTGGATGTACTGCAACAGTGGATCCAGGAGTCTCGGCAGATGGCTAATGCCCAGGTACTGAGTAAGTACTCAATCTACTAAGTAGTTAAGAATTGCTTAGCTTGTGTATACTATGGATAGGTATGGCTAAATATCACTGTATTCCTCCAACAGCTGCAGATGAGCGGGCTGTGAACCAGCAAGCCCATGATGCTAGTTTGCAAAGGCTGCGTCCCGAGGCAGGTTAGTATTTCTCTGCATGTAATGTCATAACAAATAAATATAAGGGCCTTAGAAAGTGTTGTACCAGTAGGAATAAATGTGTAATATTCTGTGAATAAAGGTTTAACCTCTGGAGTGCTTCTGTTTACTCTTCCTTCATATGTAGTTGAACTGTTGCATACTATAAATAGCACTGCTGTATTAAGCAGTGTTACCCATGCTGTGGTTTGGAGATAAAATGTGTATGACGTTCTGTATAACAATGTTGGAAGTGCCAAGAGGTCAGACATATTGTACAAGTAAGGGAGACTTAGATAGAAAACAGTAGAAAGCTTCACATCAATTCCCTGATAGCACAGTGTACTGTGATGTTAACTATAATTTTGTTGTCACACACAGCAGGGCTTTGAATCTCGGGAGTGCTAGTAAGTTGTATGCATAATCATAGCTCACAACTGTACAGATTTTGTTACAATGTTCAGATAGAAAGCTGTATGCATAATTACACCCAACAACTGTACAGAATATACTAGAATGTTCAGATAGACAGTTGTATTCATATTCATACCCCACAACTGTTCCAGTTTGTCCAGCATGTCCAGATAAATGCCCCATATCACCAGCCTGGTACCCTGTTCCTCTGAAAAAGCAGTGTGATGATCCCAGAAATGTAGGCAGCTGTTAATGACATATAACTGATAGTCAAACGTGTACATAGTCATAGAATGTATATGAAAACATACCTGTCATTCTAGCACCACACCCAAAGTGTATGACAGCAAAACCCAACATAGGTTGCATTAATACCTGCATCTTGTCATGCCTGTATGTAAGACACAGGTCACGTATATAATAATCTATAAACATACCAGTGTACAATATAAGGCCATTGGGTAGTGTAATAATACATGTAAGGGAAAGAACACTGCAGTGACTAAGAATGTTGTGAAAACTACAAGGATATATTAGTTGTTAACTGAACTCTCTCTCTCTCACCCCTACCATATGTGCGAAATAACCCAATGACACTCCTCAGCTGGTATGTGTACACTCCAAACATTTGTTGGGACATATGTCCTAATGGTTTATAAATATTCACATTTCTTTCTATGCATGTGCCATGTTAAAATACACCCATATTGGTGGCCTGTTGCCATCAATGAAACCTGCATGCTCTTGTAATGGCCACGGTTGTTCCATATATGCATGTGTTCTGCTTACTCTGCAACTGTGTTACTTCTGGTGTTTTGGATTAATGGGAATACCTATGCATGCTGTTATAACTAATCCTGAATGCTGTTGACTGTTACTAAACCATATCTGTCATATACCTGCTACAACATGGATCATATGGGAAAGCCGGTCCCAGTGGACCCACCTGTCCCACCTCAGCTCACCATGGCACTGGGCACCAGCACATCTGGGGCCCAGCCTGGGACCTCCTCCTCCATAGGCCCTGTGGCACCTTCAGGTGGGACCACTGCAGGGGATGGGGCATGGAGGGGAGCCTGTCACCAGTCAACATGTCCGGACCGTGGTGCGTAGGGAGCTCGATCTGGAGCTTCGAGACTGGCTATGCCAACTTGAAGGCTGAGTGGCGCAATTAGAGGGTGAGCCTGCCCCTCCTACACAGCCCCCAGCACAGCCACCTTTGGGGTCGTGAAGGTGCAGCGGTGACTGTCCATGGGTGGGGACCACAGTCCCAATGTTATCATTTGGGAGCTCATGGGCTTGCAACTTCCAAACACCCCTCCCCATCCAAGGTGTTTACCCCCCACATGTGTCATATACTGCCCCTGTATGCATTTTGTTTGCCTTGTCTGTTAACCTACCCAACTTACCTCCCCAATTATACCTACTACCCGTCCCCAACATCCCACTCTCACCTGAAAAATAAAAGGGCAATCTGTTCCCACAAAAAAAAAATCACACCCCATACATAGCTGTCCATTTTGCACTCGTGTCCACTGGACACATGTAATCTGGACTAATTGGCGTTACAATGAATTTATGTTATCCTCACCCCTCTCCCAGGGGTTCGAAACTTCAGATCATCCTCCAAATACAGTGTATTTGCAGAGCTGTTGTTGTAGAAGAAATGGGCAGCTATGGACCTTTCCTACACCCTTCCTGCACATGCATAGCTATTTCCCCTACTGTCTTACCCTCTTTGTGCCCCTTTTTTACTACTTTCCTATAAACCCTTTTTTCTTTTCTTTTAAAGAAATTAGCATGGGGGTAAGCAGGAGTAGGCACTTGTAAGCAGCAGTAACTAGGTTTAAGCTTGCATGCATGGGGGTAAGCTATGCCTATACAGGTTAACCAATTTAAAAGTTAACAGAGTATGAGAAAGTGTAACCAGAGGTTAGCAGTGCTTAGCTACACACAAACCAGTGTACAACTGCTTTAAAGTGCCTTAATCACTCTGTATCCAATGGCCCATGTTCTGCCCAGCAACAAAATAAATTGCCTCTGCAAGACTTGAACCCAGGACCCTGCCCTCCATAAACAACATGATTTACCACTAAGCCATGACAGATACAAAGACATCCAATGTTTCCAAAAACATATCATCCAGTCCTGTCATGCAACAGTACAGAGAATGTATACCAACACCTAGATGACTGTGTGTGTAATGATATTAACAACTAAACAGATACAACCCATATATTTATATATATATATATATATATATATATATATATATATATATATATATATATATATATATATATTCCTAAAACGATATGCATATATATATATATATATATATATATATATATATATATATATATATATATATATATATATATATATATGTATATATATATATATATATATATATATATATATATATATGTATATATATCAGTATATATGCACATGTATACATGCATATGCCTAAATCAACACATGTATGTGTCTTCACCTATATGTCTACATATACACAGCACTTTACATATGTGTACGGAGATATATATCTATGTAGGTATCTATGGACATGGTTACATATATGTTAGCAGATATATATATCCATATCTATCTATCTATATATATATATATATATATATATATATAGGTATATATGGCCATACATCTGTAGATAGCAATGGCAGATTAACAAAATACACATATGCCCACATGCACCGTAAATGGGGTTGAGAGGCCCCACACACTATACGTCTCGTACAAATAGGCACTCCCCCACAGCCAAACACGTGCACCCTGCCAGATATGCAGATACAGATATATATATATATATATATATATATATATATATATATATATACAGTATGATACATATGTAGAAGGTGCACACAATATGGAACAGCCACTATGCCTACAGTAAATACCTGAACAACTGGACACTGTATGGGCCACCCATACAAATGTCAGTCATGGCCTGCAACATATACCCATAGAAAGGTCATAGGAAAGATGCCACACACAGGTTTGCAGAAATGGGAAACTTTTAATTGTGTACTATTACAGTTCTACATGCCATGCCATATAGCTGTGCAGACACTGACAACCATATAAATGGAGAACTGCAACTGTGAAACAGTTACACTAATACAGTAGCCTGGAAAGGTTCACAACTGTTGCTGTCCAGGCCACGCCCTTTAAATTGTACATTAGTGAAAACAGACTGGGCCAGAGGATACCAAACAATCAACAGTATGTACTGCAGGTGTGTAGTTCAGCAGCCTCTATCTACACTCTGTACAAACTCAGTAGGTGGTAAAGACATTATGTGATCACATGGGTTGTAACTGGCACATAACAAGGCACGACATTTTTATTTTATGAAGGGTGACCCTGATACAATTCCACATTTTATGGAACACCTGAACAATAGTACTCATTTTTTAAGTTTAGACATCATTGTGATCCCCTGGAGATCAGCTATTTGGATACCCTGATTATCAAGGACTCCGATGGTTTCAGGTCCAAAGTATTTCGTAAACATACTTTTTGTAATTCTTATATTCATTTTAATAGCCATCATCCTTTTTTTCAGAAAAAGGGTATTATTAAAGGACAGGTTATCAGAATAGCTAGGATGACATCACATAAGGAAGATTTAAAGAGTGAACTGGATGTTTTTGGAGCGAGGTTATCTGACACTATTGGTTCAAGATATCCTGCAGGATATATATATAATGGGTGGGGGGAAAATACAAACCTTTATTAGGGAAAAAGGTTGACGAAACTGCATACTCCACACGTTTTAATCACGTAATGGGCAATCCTTGTAGATTCACACAAGCTTGTGTGATTCAATACAGCCCTCACTATAGAGGTATTCAAAATATCCTATGTAAGAACTGGAATATTTTTAGAGCCAATTATGATTCTTATAAAAAAATATTAAAAATATTTTTGAAGGTAATCCAGTAACTATACAGAATAATGGGAATAAGGGTACCATGTAATGTGGAAGGTGCAGTCAATGTAAGTTCATAGCACAGGAACCTTCAGTTGTATTAACTAATTATGTGAAAACAGAAGTTTTCTTTAGGAAAGGGAATTGTGCTACCAAAAGGATAGTCTACCTGGCTAAGTGCAATACCTGTGACAGCTTTTATGCTGGCAAAATAATAGAAGGCATTTAAGTTAAGGATTTTACGAACATCTTTATGACATTAGAACCATGAAGGAAACTAATGCACTTTATAGGCGCAGTAAGGTGTGTGAAAATTATACAGGGTATAGTTTTGGCATCACTGATGAGATATCAAATGATGTGGGGGGGGGGCTGGAAAAATATTTTGAATAAAAAAGAAACGATGTGGCAATTACATTTGGCTGCTAACATATATCCAGGGCTTAATAATTGCAGTTCTATTGCACCAGCCTTGAAAGAAAAAGCAGCCAAAATTTAATCTCCATGTACACTCCCTGGTGATTCTGGATTCAGATAGCAATTTTTATTATTAAAATGCATTCGTAAATGTTATTTATGAAAAAAGTGAACATTATTATTAGTTATGTTTTATTTCATGAATTTTATTTATGTATATTTTTATGTAACAATTTATTTATTTGTGCATATTCTAAGCATTTTTATTCCAAGTAAACTAGAGATATCAACTGCATTTTTATTATAGAGTAATATGATATAGCATGAACAAGTTATATGTATGTTTTTTTTGGTTCCCTTTCATATGATCGAATTTCTCTAAACTTGAAAGTCATAAACTCGAAACCAGAATCTCGAATTTAGAGAAACTCGAAATATATGAAAGGGACAAAAAAAATTAACATCTTTCAAATGATTTTGAGATTTATGCAGACTGTAGGACACATAATTTGGTTTATTTAGCCATTTGCATGACATGCACATCTTTTTATGTAGACATGACCAACAGGACCCTTAGGGAACGTGTTAGAGAACAGATATATGCCATCAATAGAGAAGATGACAGTGACGCTTTGGCCAAACATGTGATAACTGAAGGGTTGACACATACTTTTAAGTTTATGGCCATATAATTAATATACAAATATACTAGGTTAGGTGACTATAAGAACTACACAGAATAACGAGAAATTAGATGGATTATGAAACTACAGGCTGATAGAGCCTCTGGACTAAATGATAGGGTGTCCTTGAAACCCTTTCTTAGTGCAAGGGGTTTTAAACATTGATATGTATTATATTTTGTAACACTTTTTCATGCACTATGCCATCCTTTTATATCTTACATGACTTTTTTACTTCTTAAGTTCTTCTTTTTCTTTTTATTGTGCATCATGTTCATACTGATGTAATTTTATAGAACTTTTATTTATGCTTATTAGTTGTTTCAAAACTCTACGTCATATGAATGTGATTCTATTTGTTATTTTGACAGGTTCTAATGTAACTCATATTTGTTTCCATTTGTATCTACTCTGTTGGTTACTGATTTCACATGTTCACACATTTATTTTTGATGTTTTATATTCTATTTAGACACCAGCTCCAGGTCTCACAGACACCAGTTATTTGTAGTTATCTTCAGCTAATTCTATCTCACTGATGTTTTAATTGTTTTATAAGGTTTTAAATAAATACATAACTATTTATTAACTTTATATGTATTTATAAAATAGTTTATATTGAAAGCCACTTTCTTTTGAGTTTTATTAGATTTTTAAGTATTTAATTGGATACATTTTATATGCAATAATATTAATGTGCACACAGCTGATTGGCTGAACAACGAATTGAATGTGGTATTCAATCATAAGGGATTTGTTAGTGATTGAACAGTCTAATGAAGCATTTGTATGTAATGTGAAAGCACTTACTGGATACTGAGAACATTTTTTGGTTTTACTTTTCAATAAATGGTCAACGGTCAACTTCTTATTGTCATGTTGCACCTCAGAGAGTTTTATCTTTGAATGCCCAGTATGACCTTTCAGTATGTTGTTGAATGATATGGCCATCTGTGTTTCATGTGTGGATCAAGTCCAGGTAGTTCGTACTGCGGTGCTGACCTTTGTGTTGTACACCGACAGGTAGCATGCTGTGTCTGCAGGGTATTCATCGGTCATTTGGCATTGACTGTTGCTACATTTCTAAATAGCGGGGGGGGGGACACCTGCCTGTTTCTACTGTTCTACACAGGAGTGGGTGGGGGCACACCTGGCTGTTACTATAAGTGTACATTGGATGGGGGGCACACCTGACACTTGTACACATTTACTAGGACTGTACTGGTATGTCAGGTACTCCATTTCAGTCTTTAGTCTTACCTATCCTGTTGGCTAGAAGCATACCAGTGTACTACAGATCCTAACTTTCTTTACCTACATATTAGTTTCTGACTTCCTAGCCTTCAAAACTTACATCTGACTGCCTGGCCTGCTGTGGTCTGTCTGTGTAGGCCTGTGGGAGGGTTTACCCATAGGGCACATTCAGAGGCCATAGTACAGCATCTGTTTGTGTTTGTCTTGACCTCTCCTGCTGGCTGAGACTGTTGTTGGGTATGTGAATCTTCCTGACTGGCATGTGTGGCTCTTATGGACACACATGTTGCTCAGCCCATTTCCTGCAGTGGGTTTTGTCACCCTGTGTAGTACTGGCTACTATGGTGAATCCAGTATGTGTTACAGATGTCATGGTGCCACTATGGGTGTCTACTGTCTGCTGTCTTAACATTTGGCCACCCAATTCCCTTGCATTGTCACATCCATACCATAGCTACAGGTAACAACACATTCTACACCATTTGGCAATTGGTAGGTTGATTGACTTACCTTGTGGGTGTGCCGGACTTGAGGATGGTGCTGGAGGGCTGCCTATGTCGGATGCACATAGTACACTCCCTGCACATGATTGGGCACAGGTAGTGTCATGTTTGGCATCCCTTTTACTGTCTGTGCGAGTGAGAGAGAGGTGTCATTCCCTGGGTCCCTACTGTGTCAGTGCATATGCTATGCATTACTTCTTTGCCAAGGCCAGGGCATACTGGGCATGCCTCCTTCTGCCTACTGGGGCAGGCTCAGGTTGTTCCTCCTCCGAGTCACTCTGTGCCTGTACAGGCCTTGGCATTAGTGGAGGGCTGTGTGGCCCTGCCCCATGCTGTTCCTGCTGCAGCTGTTTCCGCAGGATCATATTGTGTAGCATAGCACATACCATAACAATTTGGGTACATGTAGCTGATGAATACTGTAAGGCTCCACCAGATGTGTCCAGACACCAGAACCATGACCTGAGCATCCCAAACACATGCTCTATTATATGTCTGGCCTGTGCGTGTGCTTATTATGGTGTTGTTGTTCAGGTGTGTGTGCATTTGTGATGGGTGTCATCAGCCTCGGCTCCAGTGGGTACCCAGCATCCCCCACTAGGTGACCATAGGGGATGTCCACATCTGCAAATCTGTGGTACAGCTGCATCAGATGCCATATGTGTGAATCATCATAGCTTCCAGGGCAGCCAGCACACACATTCATTATAATGCCCTGGGCATCACATACGACCTGGCAGATGATGAAGGGGATGCCCCTGAGGTTGATGTAGGCCCTACCCTGCTCACCGGGTGGTGCTTTGATGCATAAGTGCATGCAGTCTATAGCACCCACTACCCCAGGGTATTCTGCTATTTGGTGGAAGAGACACATATTGCTGGTCAACACCTCACGTGTGTTGAGGAAATATACGTGCTCACTGGCATGTGCTGACATGGCATCCAGGAACTGGTGGAATATTCTGGATGCTGATGCCTGTGAGATGCCCATGATATCCCCAGTTGTGCTTTGGGAGGTACCTGTGGCTAGTATACCTAGGCCTACACATACCTTGGTATCCACTGGGATGGGTTCCCCTCAGCCAGTTTGGTGTGTCAGGTGTGGCCGACACAGCACAACAATTTGCTGTAGGAGGTTTCTGTCCACCCTATAGTGCTCCACTATCTCCAGCTCATGTAGCCCCTGGTAGGATACCCTGGGTCTGTACACTCTTCTCTGTCTCCTTACTGTGGGTTGTCTGGCAGCATTCACATTGTCACCACCCTCAGCCTCTTGCACATGCTGTTCTATGTTGCCTGCTGCAGCCCTTCTCATTTTGTAGGTTTGTTTGTTAAAATTTCCATGCTTGTATACACCGGTGGTGTAGAGTGTGGAAAAACCAGGGGGGTGGTGTTTGCTTAGTTTATAGTAGTGTTCTGGGCTGGGATGTTCTGCTGCCTGTGTAATTAGCTCATTCTGATACATTTCACCTGTCAGCTCAGCTAGTTTTCCTTGATTACCTTCCTACTGCTGTTTTCTCTTCCCATTGCCTCCCTGTTCAAATGTGCACAGAGCTACTATTTCCTGGTTTAACTTCTTTTTTCTTCCTGTACAACCTGGTGCGTGGCGCACACACCCGCTTACACTTTGTAAAGGGTGCTAGGCAGGTTTAGACACACCACTAGCTTAGCTGTGCTAAGCTAGGGGCAATTCCGAGCCACAGGGCTACAATCCACTTACAGTTTGCCTGACACTCCCCCCCCTATGATGTCACCTATATCCTAGTCTTGCACACAGGTATTTATACTCTTACACTCTTGGGACCTGCCTCACACCCTTGGGAAAAATAGGATTCACTAACCTTCCCCTCATTTGCATAGAATTGCCTGCTAATGCATAGTTACATGTGTCACACTGTGCCTCCCCCCTTAGCAACCACTACTCACTGGCCAGATTGTCTTTTGCCTGCCATTGACTTGCATGGCTGAATACTGATTTTAGTTACAGTATTGTTTTTTAGGTTTATTTTCTTATTTCCCCACCGGTCCCGTTTGCGCGCTGCTGCCCTTTGCTTCATCGGACGTGATCGGCGGACATATCACAACGGTTATATTTTGTACATTTGGCATTGTTTGCAAATGCCAATGGCCTTATACTTGGCCATTGGCATGCTTCCTCAATGCTATGCCACCTTTATTTGGAGCTGTCATAGCTCTGTTTTGCAGTTTGCAGTGCCGTACTCAGTTCATAGGTTCATAGGTTCATACTAGGCTATCTGCCCGAGGGCATTTACAAGCCTAGCCCATAGTTTTGTGACTTACGCCACCCCTTTAGTATGGGGAACTATACCCATTATTTTGCTGTGCCTCTGTCGAGCAGTGACATACTAACTGAGTACATTTCTGCATATTACGCTAGTCCTGCACACCCTGCTTCCTGCTTCCTGGATGGCAAATTTACCTCATTTGCATGGTTTTCACCTATAAATGGGGGGATCTGCATATGGGGGCTGGGGACATGCAGCACTAGTGCTACAGCGCTCGCGCACATCAGACATGCACGTATGTGGATCGCTTGGCCGCCATATTGGCAACATTTCATCTAACACTAATCATGCACGCTGTGCAAGCTTTTGAGAATCTGGGGGGGGAGGTTATAGAATACCATCCACTTTGTAATGGGCTTTTCCTAATTCTAAGGTGTGTTATATGTAAAGAAAATGTTATTCTGTTATATAGTATCCTTGATTTATCATATTGCTTACTGTATGTTGACATATTTTAGCACTGTAAAAGCTGACAGCCAAGCAAAATATAATGTGTAGCATATGTAAATAATTTTTAATATTGCTTTCTTAAGAGCACTGATCATTGTGACTACACTTAGGTCTGGGAGCATCCATAGAGCAAGAAGAGACCATCTCAAACTAAACTGCAAATAGATCTTTTGAATACTTCATTTCCTGCTATTACTCTAATATCAGATAGAGGAAAGTTTGTGATTTGCACTGACAAACGAACGAACAATTAAGAGTTTTCTGTTTATGACAAAACAGAAAGCAGACTTGACTACTTTGAACATACACATACAGTTATATGCACATACACACTACACAAAAAGTCATAACTGATCTTAATTATGGCATTATATAAAATATGCTTCCATTGAAATACCTGAGCAGACACTGAATGAGTAAAAAGTTATAGTCAGCAGGGAAAACTGGTACTTATGAGCAACAAAGCTGCTATCTAAGAATCCTAAAAAATTAAGAAAAAATAACCATGCACTGTAGACATGCTCAGTTGAGACTTCAGAGTAATTGAGCACTTATAACTTCTTTAGTAATCAAAACTTTTTTTACTAAAAAATAGATAGAATTCTCAGACAGCAGCTTTGTTGCTCACACGTGCCAGTTTTCCCTGTGGTCTACTATCTTTCCTTATGGGAGTGAGACTTCTTTCTTCCATAAAGCTGAAAAACTATTGTACCTCACTACAAGGATCTGTGCTTTTCTTTAAAATATAGAAAGTTGGTAGATGCATTTATCTCCTATACAAACCATTGCAGAGAGAGAGAGAGAGAGAGAGAGAGACCAGTATAAATTGAAGTCTAAGTCCTTGTGGAACCCTGCTGTACTCCAGATGAAGTCGAATAACGACCACCAGTGTTTAGTAAAATGTTATAGCCTCAGTCTTAGCGGCCATTATTCTACTTCATTTGGATTATTTTGATGTGTGGATTGACCTTTGCGGTGTGCATCTTTGTTCTTGGATCCTGCTGTAATAGAGATAGCCTGCACCCCCACTCCCCTGAATCAGATTAGGGATTTATACAAATGTTCTCATTGCCATGATGCCACAGGGAGCACAATCTTCTCAATGTCTGCTTGAATGACAACTCCTCCTGACAGCTCTTTACCTAATAGATCTGGGGATCCCGTACTACTAGAGAACAAATGGTCCTGACTCTGATATGGAGAAGCACTATGGCCAGCAGACAGAGGAGAGAAAAAGAGCTTAAAAAAAAAAAAAAAAAAAAAAAAAAATCATGTTCACCCCCTGGAATCATTGCATTCTTCAGGTGGGGGTGGGAGGTATGTCAAAACCATGGCACTGCATCTTAAGTCAGATACTGTTTAAGCAGCAAACTAGTTCTGGAAAATAAAGACCAATAATTACATTTTAGTGCCATGGATATAATACCTCTGCAGGAAGAAAATGAAACCTTTATAGAATGCAACCTAACTGAACCTTTCCCCATGGCTCCCTGTCAGAAGTGCAAGGCTTCTGATACTTCAAAAATGGTATGTGATTCAAACAGAAAAAAAAAGCAAATTCAGGCACCTTCTGTTATACTTTTCCTGTGTTTTTGCATGGGGAGCTCTTGAAATACACCCTGTTATATGGGAGAAATGGTAACTCACACCCCCTGCTACCTGTATATACCAGCTCTGAGATCAAATTACATCAGAGTAGGGGAACAAAAACGATGCACCCCAATCTTGGAGTTAATATATGTCCCCCATTTGCATTTGCAGTCCCAAGGCTGTAGTCCTGGACCTTAAAAACTCAAAAGATACTCCATCCTAACATGCATTTTATTGGATCATTAAAGTTTTTAGTATTATATAAGTCGAGTTCTATATACAGTATTTAGTATGCTGTGTCAGCACTTGTAAGGTTTCTTATCTTAGCTTTAATACAACTCTGTTTTACACTAATGTAGTGTGTATTTCCATACTACTAGCAATGAACACACTGGCATATCAAAAGTAAATGGGAAAACTTGCCAAAAGGTAATTTCATGCCATTCTTATTTATTTACTCATTCATTCATTTTTTTTATTCAAGTTTTGTCTTAGTTAGGATATTCATAGCTAAGCATATATGCTTATAACAACCTCAGAATTACTGAATAAAGAGGGTGAAAGGGGCAGGCCAGAAAACAAGGTACCAGCAGCTGTTTAAGTTAAGAGGAACTAAACTTTGTAGGGCAAGCTAGACCAATAGGACAAACTAAAAGATCACACAAAGAGAACCCAAAGATCATACAAAAGTGTGCGGGCAACAAAACCAATGCAATATAACAGGACTGAAGCATATGACTAAGTAGACAGATTTCACATTTCAAGAGCAGGTGGAAATAATCAAGCTCTATTTCAGGACACTCCAGATGTAAGGACCTAAAGTTATAAATATGAGGCAAAGTAAAAGCATGGATGACCACTGCTGGGTTTTTAGAATGCAGGAGGTTTAATACAGGTTTATCATTATGAATGAAACCAAGGTCCCGACCATTTGAAACTAATTTCTGTCTACTATACCTTTAAGTAACTACTCCAGAAATGTGCCTCGCAACCAGGACTGCAAGCCACTCACAATGTCAGCATAAACACCAGTGATAAAGAATCAAACAGATGACACCCATATATCACAACAATAAAAAAGTTCACAAAAAACTGGTGCCTTATATAGAAGCCGCCAATACCTCACCAAACCAGCAAGAATCTCAGTCATCAATTCCCAACTAATCTCCACCCTACTCTATGCATCACCTATATTTATAAATCTTAGACAGTCAGACCTACACAAACTCAAAGCCTGCTACAATAAAATCACAAAATTTGCCACTGGTGCCTCTTACCGCAGTCGCCACTGTGTCCCCCTTAGAGACCTTAACTCCCACAACTCCTACACCAAAATCAACTCACCTTTGCTTATAAACTAGTGAACCACCCTCTTCGAATCCCATTGCTCCGTACAATTCTCCAGCCCTACCACTCTTCCAGACCACTACGCTCCTGCAACAAAAATCTACTCCTGGTCACCAAAGCCAAAAAGTCAGCAGGTGAAGCACTATTTTCCTGTGCTATATCCAAGCTCTGCAACAACTTTCCCACTACCATAACTACCCTTCCTTCCTGCGGTCTTTTCAAGACTGCACTTAAATCTCACCTAGTTCTCACTGGTTTTGTCCTTGTCCAAACCCCGTCTAATAAACCCTCCTTTCCCAGATTTAGATAGAGTATCCGCTCTATCACTATAAAACTGAACTGAAGATTACTCACTGCTTGTTAATAGGTTCATAGGTTCATAGGTTTGTACTAGGCTATCTGCCCTAGGGCATTTATAAGCCTAGCCAGAGTGTGTGTGGCTTTCACCATCCCTTAGGATGAGAATACTACGCCCATTTAGGGTTTAGTTTACTGTGCCTCTGTCTAGTAGTGACACAGAGATGACCCCCGGGGTAAACCTACGATCTTCCATCCGCTCATCAAGATTTCTCTTGAAGAGAGTTAGTGAGGGGCTCTGCCTAACATGGACTGGGATTCTGTTCCAGAGTGTAGGGAGTCTCTGGGTTATGAATCTGTCCCTCCAGCATGTCCTATTTATTTCTGTATTGAGGTTCAAATCTCTTGCTCTCGTGGCTCTGGTGGATTTGGATTTTCTGAGGTGGAGGTCTGCAACAACTTTCCCACTGCCATAACTACCCTTCCTTCCTGCGGTCTTTTCAAGACTGCACTTAGTCTTCATTTAGACTATTATTATTGTTATTTAGTTACTGTTCAGATAATTTGTAGCACTGTGTTTTACTTCTTTCTCAATGCTGTAATTAGAGCTTACTACTCAACTGCACCTAATTTGCTCCTGTATTTCTCCATGTCATGATCACCTCTATTGTATACATAGCTTAATTGTTATTGTTTACCATCTACCATGTCTTTCTGTGGAGCTTTTCTCCCCGGGCCTCCACTGATTTCCCAGTAAACAAATGTAAATAAATAAATAAATAAATGTCAGGAATTCAGGAAAGCAAAAACACCACTACAACTAAGATCAAGCAACTGTTTAATGAAAAATTCTAAGTACTTTTTATCCCAATAAATTGTAACAATGCTTCATTAGAGATAAAAAAACTGGATAAAACATCACTTCCTTTTATAAACTTAAAACATTAAATGTTTGTTTGATTTTAGTCTGTACCATTTTTGGTTTCTTGAGTTCTTGACATCTGTTTGATTCTTTTTCACTAACATTGTTACTGGTTGCAGTCTTGATTGCAAGGCACTTTTCTGCAGTTGTGGTTCATGATTCTTCATGAGTTTTGGACACCTTTGAATAACACAGGGGTTTAAAGTAAGAACATTTTCCTGCCATCTCAATTGTGTAGAAGAATGCAGACCTGATTATGACTTAGTTTATAGGGGAACTAACAGTGATCTCAGTGCTGGGAGATCTGGCAGGGAGGAAGGGAGTGAGCAGTAATGTTTGGAAAGGAAAGAGGATCAACTGTCTGATGTACTAGCTTTTAGCAGAGGCAGAGGTCAAGTGCAGCAGCACAATGGGCCGAGGTTGGGACATGAAAGGACATGCACATTACAGACCAGCACTGTGCACCAGTTCCCTAGTGTCACATATATTAGATCTATCAGGAGTCCTCTGGGCTTCCATTTTTCACAAGTTTCTTCTTGTTCTATGGGAGAATTTGAGAGTGATGTTTGACTGAAGTTCAATGTACACATCTTTTTATAAGCCTGTTTGTATTTCCTTTTTTTTCCATTACTGACCTGCAGTCTTTCTTCCGAGTTGATATAAGCATATGTGTACCTCATACCTGGGCTGTCAGATATCCAGAAAGTATATTATAGTAAAATATAATTTCTAATTCTTGAAGGCTGAATGGACCATTATGATTGGCTGATGTGATTGTTCTACATTACTACATTATATACTCATTTAATATAGTGTACATATTGTGCATACATGTGCCTCATACCTGGGCTGTCAGATATCCAGAAAGTATATTATAGTAAAATATAATTTCTAATTCTTGAAGGCTGAATGGACCATTATGATTGGCTGATGTGATTGTTCTACATTACTACATTATATATTCATTTAATATAGTGGATAAATAGTTCAATGGAGTTAATCAGAAAAAGCAATTTCAGCCATGACCCAGGAAGACGACAAAAAGATGCAATGCAATTAAAAGTAGAAAAACTTGCAAAGATGCAAATATAATTAAAGTACAGATAGAAATGAACTAAAGAAATAGTGAAATATTACCTGAAAACAATAAATAATATAGTGAATTGCGAATAAAACTAAGCAGTGGATATATGACCAAACATTTAAATACAGTAAATTAAAGCAAAATGTCTACATAGAATGTTCAGCAATGGATGAAACACCTATAAAATGGCAGAAAACTCTGAAAGTATTGTGTGTCAAAAGCCTTTTCCTGAACTGCCTGAATGTATTACCATCTAATAAATGAAAGGAAAAAAGTCACAGATAGCAGGAGGAAATACAGATAATGCTTTCTCTCTTTAAAATAATGATGTCCTAAGCACCGAGGAACCATCTGCCACTGATCTAGTTGAATATGTATGTTTCTTCTCCAGGTATGGTATTTCTTGCAAATTTTGGGCAATGACCCAAAAACTGTATTTTATATATGGTACTGTCAAAAGCAGATTATGTACTCTAAGTCATCCAGCGTTGCTAAAGGTAAGATAATGATACACCAATGTTAGAGAAAGATAAATCAGCTAGGAGCTTCAGGTTAATAAAGTATGAACGCATTTCTTGTTCTGTACAAAAGAACATGTTACAGTGAGAAATGCAGTCTATTTGTGGAATAGAAACTCCTTTTTCTATTATGATTCTGGCCATTCATAACATCTAGTGGGGGTCTAATTTATTTTGTAATTTTAGATGAGGCAAAAGGGCAGTCTAAATCAGAAAAAATCTGTGGTATTATTGACACACATTCAGGGAAATATGTGATTGCTTCTTAGAGCTTTGGAAATCTTTAAATCATAACTACTTAGTGAAGCTCAGTATAAACATTTTACTAATAATAATAACTTACAACACTCCCAGAATGGTTTTCCCTGTCATTCTTTATCAGTGTTAAATGACCAGCAATTAGATATCTGATGAAAATATATGAAAGATGCACATTACTGCTGACAAAGTGTAATTATAATAGTACAGTTTTTATGGTCTATATTATTAATAGACTGAAACTGTTTCTTATTATTATAATGTATTATTTATTTGTTTATTTATTCTTGTTCACCTGGAAAGTACAACAGGGCAATGCCCATTTTCAGCAGAGGCCCAGAGAGAAAAACCTTAGTATTATTTACAAGAGCATAATTAGTTCCAGGAGAAATGTACAGTACTTACACGTACATATTCCATGATAGGCATTCGGTGTTACATTAATAAAGACAGAAGATGGTAAAATAGTATATATACAACATGTTCTACTTGCAGCATAGAAAATATACGGGAAGCAGCTATGAAAGTAGTTGATAATTATATAAATGTATATGATTTTGACATTTGTATTAAGGAATAAGGTATTCTAGGTTAACAGGAGCATAGTAGGCAACTATTTGTCTTTGTGTATTCACTGAAGAGCAATGAATCTGTGCATGTAATCCGAGATGAGAAAGAAGGTAAAACTGATATTTAGTTTGAAAGTTTATAGATTAAAAGCAAAGTAGTTTTTATTTAACTTGGTTACTGATGTACAGTGCAGCATAATGGCACAGTGTAATTTTAAAATATTGAATTGTAACAATGAATTGTGGAAATCTACATGCATGTTATGCCATGTTCAGAGAATAAACCTGAGCTTCTGGCTCAGGCCTGATTGGACTGTCAATAAGCCAAAGGTATACAAGGCATATTTTGATACAATGATGCTATCAGCTCAATTAAAGTTCATAGGTTCATAGATGTGTACTAGGTTAATGGCCCTGGAGCCTTTACAAGCCTAGCCCATAGAAGTGCCCTGGCATCGTACCTAATCAAATAGCAGAGGCAGAAAATCTTGTGTTATATTTGGCATGGTGAAGAGAATTCACACAGTCCAGCTGTAAAATGAGCTAATTTCCCCAGCAAAGTGGGGAAAAATGTAGCAGTCAGGTATCAAATTAATTGCTACTGGAGACATCTTGAGACAAGATGTGCTTATGTTCTCTGAGAATGTGAAAGAAGTAAGCATGTACCTTTGAGTAATTTTAAAGCTGATACAATATCTCTCTCTCTCTCTCTCTCTCTCTATATATATATATATATATATATATATATATATATATATATCGCTCTCTCTCTGTATATATATATATATATATATATATATATATATATATATACGGATCCCCTTCTAATATTCGAAAAGCGATATCATCGAATTTCATTTTCATGAGATGAAAATCGCAAAAACAAAATACCCCAAGAGCAAATTTTTCCAGGAGAGTAAACACTTGCTAAATACAAGTAAACACAAGCTAAAGAGGAAATGATAGCCATAATTTTCAACTTTCTATAAGTTCCACAATCATTTATGCGTACATAATTACTATCGAATCTGATTACAAACTATATCAATGCATTTTTAGAACATCCTTACATAAAACTCCAACACATTAACTAAAGATGCCATTATTATCCTTGCAGAAGTATAGCTTGCACATAAAAATTATAGACAGGAACATTGCTAATACTCTAAGCAGGCCATATATGAATGACTTCCAACAGTTCTGCTACAAACACTGCTCAGAATACTGAATGACATAAACATGCATTGGGAGTTTGCGATGAACTACTGCATTTACAGCTATAGCTAATGAATAAGAGGTTGAGGGTGATATTCAAGTAGGTGTAAAATAAGTGGTCACTCATATGTAAGCAGGACAACTTGTATATTTTAATCACAGTTTGCAATGGACTACTACATTTAACATCTGTGGCTAAGTAATAAAAGGTTGAAACTTCTCCAAAGCCAACTGACAAACTTCACAACACCCACACAGATGGGATCTGGAAGTTCGACTGCAGAATCCTACACTAAGGCACTGTACGAGCACATCCACTCATGCATGAATCGTGCCATCCCAAATAGAACCAAGATGACCTTCTCCAAAAAAAAGGAAGCCAATCTGGTGGTCCCCTGCTATAAACAAACTATACAACAGAAGGAAGAAACTGTTGCAGAAAAGAGGAAAATCCCAGGATGCAAAAAACTCCCTCAACAGCCTCAGTAAGAAGCTGAGATCCCTCATAAAATCCTCAAAAGCTAGTTACGAAAATAAAATTGCCAAAGATTCCAAAGACAACCACAAGGCATTCTATAGTTATGTCAAGAATCTAAATGGCAATACTCAGATCTGCTCTGAGCTACAACAGAATGGCATTAAATATACTGATCCCAAGGATATTGCCAATATCCTGGAAGATCGATTTAGTGCCAACTTTACCCCCTCTCACCCCCTAAAGGGCCCATCTCAATACCAAAAGATTGCCAAATTCTGATAATTACAGCCACACAGGTAGAAACAACAGTCTCCAAAGCTAAGAATACAGCATCCATGGGACCAGATGACATCCCAGGCTGTGTACTACATGAACTACAAAATGAACTGGCACCCCACCTAAGTGTCCTGTTTAATCATAGCCTCACCTCAGGCTTTGTGCCCACTGAGTGGCGTACAGCTACAGTTATCCCACTCCACAAGGGGGGATCTGCCTTGGATCCTGGGAACTACCGTCCCATCAGTCTGACAAGCCTGATCTGCAAGGGCATGGAACGCATTATCATGGAACTTATAAACAAAGACATTGGCAACCTTCAAACACTGAGCCCCACCCAGTTTGGGTTTGTGAAGGGCCGATCTTGTCTCCTGAATCTGACTGACTTCTTCGAATCAGTCTCCAGAGCTATGGATGAGGGTAAGGCAGTCTACACAGCCTGTCTGGACCTCGCCAAGGCCTTCGACACCATCCCCCACTCTGGAATCATAGATAAACTTACTAAGCTGGGCATAAATTCCTACGTCACTCGATGGGTTGCCAACTGACTTACTGACAGAACCCAGACTGTAAAAGTAGCAGACTCCGAATCCAGCTCCAGACAAATGACAAGTGGAGTACCTCAGGGTTCAGTCCTGGGACCACTCTTGTTTGGCATCTACTTCTCTGAAGTACAAGCCAACACTAAGGGACTCTGGCTAACAAAGTTTGCAGATGACTGCAAACTGGGAGCCATTATTGAACCACCAAATGATGTGGATATTCTACAAAAGGGCCTTACAGAAACAGATGCCTGATGCCAGAGCCATGGGCTCAAGCTTAACGCCAAGAAATGCATAGTTATCCCCTTTGGGATTTAAAAGGCTGAAAAGGATAACAAGGCAGATATATGCAAATAAAACAGCACAGCAATAGTGTAGTGGGCAGATCATTCGCCTAACGAGCAGGCATTCATGGTTCGAGTCCCACTGTAGCACATTCTATTTTACGTGGTGAAGCATGTTATGACGAATATTTTTGTTGCATAACCCACTAAATAACAAATATTTATGAACTGGAGTACTGCAGTAAATGCACATGTGAGGTGTCAGTGTCATAATGAATAAGGCACTAGTAAGCGGGTCTAAGCACAAATAAGCAGTAGTAAGCATATGTAAGCACTAGTAAGTAGCCTTAAGCCTGTTTGTGCAGCGGTATGCAATGCCTACACTGGCTAAGCAATTCTAAAGCTAACTCTGTAAGCAGATGTAATGGCAGGTTATCAATGCTTACTGTCGCACAAACCCACTTACAACTGCTCAAAAGTGCCTTAATCACTCTGTATCCAAAGGCCCTTGTTCTGCCCATCAAAAAAATAAACAGCCATATAAGTCTTGAACCCAGGACCCTAAACACCATAGTGCCAGTAGTTATTCACCAAGCCATCACAGAAGTACAGAAGAGTGAGGTAGTAGTAAACATGTCCTCACCATAGTATAACCAAACCAAACCTGTGAAAGGCATCAGTATACAGTTATATGTTCCATAACCTACTACATATCATAAATATGTGAACTGGAGTACAACAGTAAGCCCAGAAGTGAGGTGTAATTGTAATAGAGTGTTGAAGTCCCCAATAAAACACAAGGACCCCACAGAGTGTACATACACATCAATCAGGGATACCAGGCATACATATAAGGTGTAATGAATAATAACACAATGCCAAAAAGGCATTATAATGAAGGTCTAATGTAAGCAATGCTAAGCATTGCGCAGATCAGCTTAGGAGGTGTGAGCAATGTGTAGACCAGCTAACTCTTTATGCCAGTGGTATACCCCTTTAAACAATGCCAACCTTAGGTAAGCAGGTTTGCCTATAGCTTAGCCTTTTCAAAACTGGCTAATCATGGAAAAGTGTGTGAAATCAGCCCTACTTAAACCCAAGAGGTGAGAATACATCTCATAACTGGTTGTAGCTTCCCCTTGCAGGCACTATGGCAGTAAGGGGAGAAGGAGTGTGCTTCCGAGCGCAGCACTGGTGCATCCAGGATTCCAAGGTCATGGCAGGACTCCTAGTTAAAGATCATGCACAGAGACTGCTGCAGGGCCAGTACAAGGGCTCCCAATATAAGGCAGAGGCCTGGGACTCTCTTGCCCATGACCTCACCAGTGCCACTGGCATACCCCAAACTGGTGACCAGGTCAGCCACCACTATGCCGACCTGAGGCGGTGGAAGGGGGACCTCTTGGAGGAGTGGCTCCAAGAGGCTAGAGCATCAGGGGATGTTCCAGATGTGTGTTAAGTATCACTCCAGTATTTGTGCAATAAGTGCCAGCTCAGGTATATCATGGATAGGTATGGCTAAATATTCCTCTTATGTCCCCCACAGCTGCAACAGAGCGGGCCATGAACCAGGAGACCCACATCTGTCGCCTGGCCCGGTTGTGATGCAAGGCAGGTCAGTAATACTCATGCTTTTACTGTCATAGGAAATAAAAATAAAAGTAGTAGTAAATTAAAAAGCTAGTATAAAACCTGTATTGTTCAAGGCAAGTACTGCGTACACTAGAGAATATGACAGGAAGAGTCTCATATTGTTTGTATGGCAATAAAAGTGTAATATCCTGACAAAAAAGGTCTAACTACTGGACTGCATGTGTATATTCTGGTATCATATGGTAATGTAGATTTGCAATCATGTAATAGTACTGTAGTATTAAGCACTGTTACCCACACCATGCACCATAAATTGAATGTGTAGGAATGCCTGTAAATGACAGGTGTAATCCCCAGAGGCCATTTAGTACAACTGAGAGACACATAGACAGTAAACAGAGAAAATGCAAACAACAAAAACAGAATAGCACATGCAACTGAGATGTGATCTGTTGTTTGTTTAGCACACACAGCCACGGTTCGAATCCTGCCAGTGGTAGTAGTCTGCATACAGAATCATACCCCACAACTGTACAGAAATGTCCAGTATGTCTATTAAAGTGGCCCATATCTATTGCCTGTCAACCTGTCCCCCCTGGGAAATCAGTGGGATGATCCCAGACGTATAGGCAGCAAACAGGAAATACACCTGATTGACACACATCTAAGACAACAAACCTGGCACACTAACAACTTCCCAATACTTTTTGTGACTAAGAAGCCACATATATCCCATTTACACCCCAAATTGTTAAGCTGTGGTCAGAGTGTGTACAGTAACAGAGTGAGATGTATGTGCATAATAGTAATGTGGAACCTGGTACTGTGTGTGGGAACATTCAGGTAGTGCTAATAAACATTCCTCCCACAGGTCTGTCAAATGCCAACACTGTGCCCAGAAATACAAGAATGATATGCAGTTGCTCTGAATAATGAGGTATAACACATCACTGTCACCCACACTGTCCTACAAAATATAAATTTCTAGGAATTCTGTATAGGAGTGTTGTTATACAAGGTCAGAATGCATAAGCACAGGGGATTAATATGACAAAAAGTAAATTAGAGATATACAACAATATCAATATAGCAGACACAACTGTGGTGGACAGTGTTTAAGTTGTAGCAGTCAAAGCCATGATCTGAATCCTGGGAGTGGAAGTAGACTGCATACAGATTCATACCCCACAACTGTACTCATGAGGCCAGAATGTCAAGTATATGGGCCCATATCTGCTGCCTGTCCCCCCGTCCCCCTGGTAAGTCTGTGGGATGATCCCAGATGTGTAGCCAGCAAACAGGGAGTACAAGTGATTGTCACCCATCATGAGAACACACCTGTCACTGTAGCAACCCCCAGAACTGTTAGGAGACTAATATTTCAAGTATGGCCTATCTACACTCCCGTGTTGTCAAGCTGTGACCAGAGTGTGTACAGTAACATAGTGAGATGTATGTGCATAATACTAATGTGTAATCTGGAATTTTGTGTGGCAACAGTCAGGTAGCGCTAACAAACATTGCTCTCACAGGTACGTTGGATACAAACACTGTGCTGAGAAATACAGACCAGTATAACCTGTACTGGTACTGTCCACTCTGGTATTGTAGGGGACTGTGAGTGTTGCAGTTTCTCTGAATAATAAAGTATCACTGGTCACTGTTGCCCACACTGTGCTACATAATATAACTGTGTAGGAAAGCATGTATATGTGTGTGTCAGGTCACTAAACATGGAAGAGGGCAATATTCTAGATATGTCCAGGCACACCAGCATATGATCAACACATGGCCAACGTCTGTGCAGAAAGAGTTGGATAGCATATTGCAAAACATCAACCCAGAATCCAGGTGTATGTGTACAAACAGTTAGTCAGTGTTAACAAACATTCCCTCCACAGGTATACCAGGTAAGAGGTGTATAACACAGGTAAAACCATTTCATGTGTAATGATGACTGTGATGCCCGTGCCTTGGCCCAGCAATCAAGGAGCCTCAATCCTCACCACTAACACCAGAGAGGGCATCTCATATATGAAGGAAAGGATAATAAATACACACAGTAATGTGCAATTTCCCTTAAGAGCACACAGAAATCACAGTCAGTCTGGGGCTGGTCGCTCCCTTGCTCTCCAGGTCCCCAATAAGACTCCCCACTGGCACAGCTATAGGGGTTCAGATCTCAGCCTAGTGGGCAAGCTAAAAACTCTAGCACCCTCTCTGTCCAACCAGTGCTTTTTGTCCATGCCCAAGTAGCTGACACACACACACACACACACACACACACACACACACACACACACACACTTTGAGTAGAGTTTATACAACTATACAGACACTCTTGGGGAAGGCTGGTACAGGTTCTCCAGCTGTGCCCCTTTTCCCAGACTATACAGTAGTACACTACCACCACACACTAATAATTATCAGCTACTCAAAGGCCTTTAAAAGGGTGTCCAATTATTACTGTGCAATACTATTATCCAATTGGTAAGTGTGACTAAACAGTCAAGGGTTATTTGGAGTGACTTGTACAGTAATCACTATAAATATGCAGTATACTCTGGAGCTTAACTTATCTCTACACAAAACAGCCACAGTTGAAAGGTTTTAAAATATTTAATAATAAATAATAAAAACACAAGACTATACTTCTTACTACACAGTGCTAGTCAAGAGTTCAGAGATCACAGAGAAATACTTAAAATAATGGATCTAGATTAGAACATTGAAGTTCCGAAATTTCGAATGTTCTAATATCGAACCCTATTCAGCGAACGCTGAAAATAGCGAAGCTACAGAAAACCGAATTTGGTTGTCCATTTCTGTCGCTTCGCTATTTTCAGCGCTGTGGTGGAAAGTTATGGGTTGGGTTCAGGTAAGTGTGCAATTGGGTGTGGATTAGGTGAGTTAGGGTTAGGGCGTGGGTTAGGTAAGTGTGCGATTGTGTGGACTTGAGGGTTAGGGCGGGTTAGGTGAGTTAAGGTTAGGGCGCAGGTGAGGTGAGTGTGCGATAGTGACGGACCTTACGGTTAGGGTTTGGGTTAAGGTAAGTGGATAGTTAGCGGTGTATGTACAGTTTAGTGTAGGGTTAGATGTAAGATTTTAGGTGTATGTGTGTGGATTGCTGTTTGTTTGTTGTGCTTGTGTGTATGTGTTTTGAAACAGCAAATTTTTGGGAAAAAATTTGTTGTTCTGCATGTTCGATATCAGCATTCGCTGAATAGGGTTCGATATTAGAACATTCGAAGTTTTGGAACTTTGATGTTGTAATATAGACCCAAAATAATTCAGTAGTACAATTCTGACATCACAGAAAAACATAGTCTAATCTTTCTAGTTACTAGCTATTTCTAAAAGAAAACACAAGTCTAAGATAACTTACATAAGAAAACAGGCAGAGTGCTGATGAGTTGGATAGTCAAGACAAAAATGCTTAATAATCTCTAGTACTCTCTGTTTAAATTGAAATTGCAGCTCTGATTCACATTACATCATTCTTCACACTTTCTTGGGGTTCCCATGCTACACCTTATATCATTCTTCACACTTTTCTGGGTTCCCAGGCTAACAGAAACTGCATTTACATTCTTAACATCTCTTTGTTTTATCTTGAAGCTGGTCAGGCAGCAGAGCAATAAAAATACATTTGTATGTTTAAATTTAGCAATTTAGCTCTTGGTTAAAACAATAGAAAGAATGTCTTCATCTAGACAGGCTGGAGTTGACTTTAGATCAAAGGGTCACAATATGCTTTTACTTGGTTAGTAGAGAGGACTGTTGTGACAATTTTTGTAGTTCCACATCTAACAGCAGTTTTTTCCATTTAAGAAAACAAGCCTGTGCCTTACATTAATATTTACAAATGATAGAATTATCTATAAAATTCTATCAGGCTAGTCTGGCAGCCTTCACATCCCCCCTGCCAGAGAACTCAAGCTAGTTTTTCAAGTGAGTAGGTCTATCTGAGTGTACCTCACCCCATTCCCTGTCTTGAGAGCCCATCTGCATTAGCATTGCTAACCCCACTGTGGTGCTGCACTGAGATATCATATGCTTGCAACCCCAGGCTCCATCTTAGCAACTTGACATTTTGCTGGCTGGTTGTGTTAAACCATGTTAGGGGGTTGTGATCTGTCATAACAGTGAATTTCCTTCCATACAGATAAGACTGAAGTTTCTGAAGTGCCCACACTATGGCTAGACATTCCTTTTCTACAGCTGCATAGCATTCCTCCCAGGGTTGGAGCCTATGACTGAGATAAACCACTGGGTGCTCTTCTCCCTCTGAAGAAATCTGTCTAAGTACAGCCCCCACCCCATGGTTCTAAGCATCCACATGCACAACAAATTATTTGCTGTAATCTGGACTGGCTAACATAGGGGGTCCTCCCAAAGCTTCTTTAAGCATCTGAAATGCCTTCTCACATGCTGGGGTCCACACTACCTTATCTGGCCTGTTCTTCCTTGTCAGGTCTGTGAGGGGAGCAGCTATGGTACTATAACTGGGGATGAACTTTGTGTAGTACCCTGCTGTCCCTAAAAATGCCCTTACCTGCTTTTTGGTAACAGGTGCAGGCCATGCCTGAATGGCTTCCACTTTGGCAGGTTCTGGCCTTATCTTACCACTCCCCACTCTATGTCCTAGGCAGGAGACCTCTGCCATACCCATCTGACATTTGCTCGGCTTAATGGTCACTCCTGCTCTATGTAGTCTGCCCAGCACCTACCTGACATGCTGAAGGTGCACTGGCCAGGAATGGCTGTAGATGGCAATATCATCTAGGTAAGCAAGGGCAAACCCTCCTGCTCCTGCTAGGATAAGATCTACCAGCCTCTGGAAAGTCACTGGGGCATTCTTCATCTGAAAGGGAATCTTTGTGAACTCATATAACCCAAAAGGAATCAAAAAGGCTGACTTCTCTCTAGCACTGGGAGTCAAGGGCACCTGCCAGTAACCCTTGGTAAGATCAATGGTTGTAAGATACTTAGCCCCACCCAGTTGCTCTAGGGCCTCATCTGTCCTAGGCATGGGGTAAGCATCTGACTCTGTGTGACTATTTATTTCCTGTAGTCCACACAGAACCTGGGGCTGCCATCCTTCTTTGGCATCAGCACCACTGGAGAGGCCCAGGGATGTTGGACTTCTGAATCACCCCTAGTTCCAGCATCTCATGTACCTCCTCCCTCAGAGTCTGTTTGGCTCTCTGTTGCACTCTATAAGGGGCCTGCATAATAGGCCTTTGGGGTCCCTGTGTCCACCTGGTGCTGCCCCAGGTGGGTGCACCCTGGTTTCCCAGTGAACATGTCCCCCAAATTCTTGCAACACTGCTCGGATTTCTTGAATCTGGGTAGGAGATAGCTGCTGGGACATTGCTACCCCTTCCACTGAGGTGTCAGCCTGAGCCTCAGTGAGGAGATCAGTCCACAGATCTTCCTCAGACTCCTCCTGCAATTAACTGCAAATGCTCAGCACAAGAGCCTCCCTATTGTGGTAAGGTTTCACCATGTTAACATGGTACAATTTGTGCCCCTGCCTTCTGCCTAGCAGTTCCACCATGTAATTAACATAACTTACCTTTCTTACCAACTTGTAGGATTCCTCCCAAGCTGCTTGCAGCTTGTTGTGTCTGACAGGAATGAGAACCATTACCTGCTGCCCCACAATATACTCTCTAGCTCGAGCATTCCTGTCATACCACACCTTTTTCTGCCGTTGGGCTTCTGCCAGGTTCTCCTGGACCAAACCCATGAGTTCCCTGAGCCTTGCCATGAGGTTTAGGGCGTGTGCCACAAATGACTCCTTGGGAGATTTGCACTCACCTTCCTACTCATCTCAAATTAAATCAAGAGGTCCCCTCACTCTATGCCAATACAGCAACTCAAAGGGTGAAAAACCTGTGGATTCCTGGGGAACCTCTCTGTAAGCAAACAACAACTGGGGCAAATATTTGTCCCACTCCCTCTTAAACTGATCTGCAAATGCCCGTAGCATTGACTTGATTGTAGAGTTTAACCTCTCAACAAGACCATTAGTCGGGGGATGGTAGGGGGTGTTCACTTCATGTGCTTTACCCCACAGGACTTCCACAGACAAGCCAGCAGGTCTGACATGAAATTGGCATCTCTGTCAATCAGTACTTCTTTTGGGAAATCTACTCTACTAAAAATCTCTAACAAACCATTTGCCACCTTCTCTGCCTCAATGGAGGACAAAGCCACTGTCTCAGTGTACTGTGTAGCATAATCCACTACCACTAGGATATACTTTTTTCCCTGTGGAACTTGGGGTACTCAGAGAACCCACAATATCCATAGCTACCCTCTGAAATGGCTCCTCAATCACAGGCAAAGTCATCAAAGGAGCTCTCACTCACCTTGTCTCCTGCCTTTCCAACCTTTTGGCACTGCTCACAGGTCCTGCAGCACCCCGTCACATCTCTGGAAATTCTAGTCCAATAGAAGTCCTGCATAATATGCCTCTTTGTACATTTTATGCCCATATGACCTGTAAAGAGAATATTATGGGCTATGGCTAGAAGCACCAGATGGTAGACTCTAGGCACTACCAAATGCTGTACTCTCTCACCTTCTAGCCCTCCCTCAGGGGTCCAGTCTCTGTATAGTAACCCTATGTCCCAGTATACAGATTCCCCCTTTCCTTGAGAATCAGATACCTCCCTAGCTATCTGCCTCAGGCCTTGCAATGTAGGGTCCGAGAGCTGAGCCTGTCTCAACTCTCTCATTGTACCCCTTCCCAGCTCCCCTTCCACCGGAAGTCTGGCATCTTCTGGCAGTGGTGCTTCATTGTCAGCCTGGGTACTCCTACTCACCTCTACCCTTGCAGTCACTCTGTCCAAGGGACCATCACTACCCACAAGCAGCTGTGGCTCACATTCAGCCTCACTGCTACAGAGTAGCTCCCTCACTGAAGTAACCACCTCACCAGTCCTGGCTGCAAGTATGCAGTTTGTCTGGGTCTCCCCCAGGCTGCCAGACCCACATGCTTGTCTCTTAGCCTGACTGCGTGTAACTGCATAAGCACATGGTACTGCCTCATCCAAATCCTTCCCTCTCAGGACATCTGCAGGATGGTAGCTTAGTACCCCTGTTGTCTCAAGACAACCTACTATTGGCATCTCATCTTTCCCACTTACTGGCTCCCTCACCTTTTGTTCCCCACCTTGCCTCCATAGACACCTGTATGCCACATGGCCCCACTGGTTGCATTCAAAACATTTAACCCTAGCTCCTGGATGTGTACCTGGACTAGTGGCTTCTCCTGCTACTGGCAGATCTGTTTGGACAGTCTGTGCTGCCCATCATGAGTTCTTTTGGACCCATGAGCAGCACTGGGGGTCCTCTTCCTGTGCAGGGCTGCCCTGCTTGCAGGTATAGGTCTCCCTTCTTCCCCAACTCATCTGAAGTGCACATTGTCTATCAGCTAACCAGATCCTCATGTCCTCAGGCTAAGTGCTAAGGGCTTGTTCCCTCACCAAAAGGTGTGCCAGCCCTTCAGATGTGGTGACCTGACATCCACTCACCCACCTATGGAAATAAGTGCTCAGTTCAGCAACATATTCACACACACTTTCATCTGCCTTGTGTCTATGCTCACAAAACTTTTTACTATATACGTTTCAGGTGTTAGCTTAAAAACTCTAATAGACTACTTTTTACAGCAGTATAATCAAAACATGCAAAGTCAAACATTTTAGACATTACAGCTTTACCATGGAGTAAGGGGGTCAGGAACCGTACCCAGAGATTTTGGTCAACACTATACTGTTTGCATACCCTCTCAAACATATGAATGAAACTATCAAAATTATCCCCCTCTTTAAACTGCGGAAGTAATTTACTAACCCGTTGTGCTTCTGTGGTCCAGTTACTCCCTTCCCCATTACCTCCATGACTCTGACGAAGAGTCAGCATTTCTCTCTCATGCTTCCTCTGCCTCTCCTTTTCCTCGGCTTCTATCTCCAAAGTGCTAAGGGCTTGTTCCCTCACCAAAAGATCTGCCAGCCCTTCAAAAGTGGTGACCTAACATCCACTCACCCACCTATGGAAATAAGTGCTCAATTCAGCAACATATTCACATACACTTTCATCTGCCTTACGTCTATTATCACAAAACTTTTTCCTACATGTTTCTGGTGTAAACTTAAAAAACTCAGACAATTTTTTATAGCAGTATAATCAAAACATGCAACGTCAAACATTTTAGACAATACAGGAAAACAGCAACAAAATGACTAATGCTCCACAAAATAAATAAATCCACGAACTTGCAAGAAAGTAATGCATACTTTTTATTCCATAAAGCGCTTTTTGTCTGGCTGGATAGCTAGACTTCTTCAGATACAATTAAATGTTCAGGACAGAGTATATAACTTGAACATCAGTCAGCTGATCCACCCTACTAATTAAAACAGCTGAGCAACACCAAGCAATGCATATACATACCCTCACAGCCTAAACCAAAATGCCTAAAACACACATACCATGAATTATAACTACTTCTAGTTAAGTTATTTAAAACCTGCTAACATATTTATTAATTTAAATCATTATTTATATATTCATAAAGATTCTAAAAACATTCTAAAAACTTATAAAACACTTAATATACTATACAAAAAATGTAGAAGTCAGAAAGAGTATCTATAAATGAATGAAGTCTAGCTATCCAGCCAGATGAAAAGCGCTTTATGGAATAAAAAGTTTGCATTACTTTCTTGCAAGTTCGTGGACTTTAGACAATACAGTTACAGCTTTGCCATGGAGTAAGGGGGTCAGGAACTGTACCCAGAGTTTTTGTTTGACACTATACTGTTTGCATACCCTCTCAAACATATGAATGAAACTATCAAAATTATCCCCCTCTTTAAACTGCGGAAGAAATTTACTGACTTGTTGTGCTTCTGGGGTCCAGTTACTCCCTTCCCCATTACCTCCACGACTCTGTCGAAGAGTCAGTATTTCTCTCTCATGCTTTCCTTTCTCTGCCTCTTCTTTTCCTCGGCTTCTATCTCCAAACACCTGGCCTCCAACTCAAGTCTCTTTAGCTCCAGATGGATTTTTAAGTCCTCTGCAGAAAGGTTGAGCTGTCCATTCTCTGAGGGTATTATATTTCCACAGGCAGTCTGATTGTCCTCCTGGTTGCTGTTTTCTGATGCAGCTGTAACCAAGGCTGCAATCAGGTATGCCTTAGTCAGGTTTCCGTGCACCAGTCTCCTAGCCTGGCACATCTCCGCCAGCTGGCTCCTTGTCAGCTTTCCATACTCCTCTGCTAACATGCTGCCTGCTCACCCTGACTAACTAAGCTAATAAAAGAAATAAAATAATTGTGATCTGAACTCTGAGTATTCATTGCGTGGCTGATTTAGAGTACAACACACCTTCAAAGTTCACTGTACACAAGCTACAGGGATTCACTCTACCCACACCACTAAACGCCAATTAGTATTTGCCACCAGTTAATATGTGATGTGGATATCCCACCACTGCCAAACAATTAATATGTAAGCCCTGTGCCCTGGCCCAGCAATCAAGGAGCCTCAATCCTCACCACTAACACCAGAGAGGGCATCTCATATATGAAGGAAAAGAAAACAAATGCACACAGTAAAGTGAAATTTCCCTTAAGAGCACACAGAGATCACAGTCAGTCCAGGGCTGGTCGCTCCCTCGGTCTCCAGGTCCCCAATAAGACTCCCTACTGGCACAGCTATAGGGTCCAGATCTCAGCCTAGTGGGCAAGCTAAAACTTCTAGCACCCTCTCTGTCCAACCAGTGCTTTGTGCCCCTGCCCAAGTAGCTGACACACACTCACACACTTTGAGAAGAATTTATACAACCACACAAACACTCCTGGGGAAGGCTGGCACAAATTCTCCAGCTGTGCTCCCTTTTCCCAGACTATACAGTAGTACCCTTCCACCACCCACTAATAATTATCAGCTACTCAAAGGCCCTTAAAAGAGTGTCCAATTATTATTGTGCAATATTATTATCCAATTGGTAAGTGTGGCCAAACAGTAAAGGCTTATTTGGAGTGACTTGTACAATAATCACTATAAATATGCAATGTACTCTAGAGCTTAACTTATCCCTACACAAAACAGCCACAGTTGAAAGGTTTTAAAATATTTAATAATAAATAATAAAAACACAAGGCAATATTTCTTATTACACAGTGCTAGTCAGGAGTTCAGAGATCACAGAGAAATACTTAAAATAATTCAGTAGTACAGTTTTGACATCACAGAAAATCACTTAGTCTAATTTTTCTATTTCTAGCTATTTCTAGAAGAAAACACAAGTCTAAGATAACTTACATAAGAAAACAGGCAGAGTGCTGATGAGTTGGATGGTCAGGACAAAAATGCTTAATAATCTCTGGTTATCTTTGTTTAAATTGAAATTGCAGTTCTGATTCACATTACATCATTCGTCACACTTTCCTGGGGTTCCTAGGCTACACATTACATCATTCTTCACACTTCTCTGGGTACCCAGGTGATCAGAAACTGCATTTACATTCTTAACATCTCCTTGTTTTATCTTGCAACTGGTCAGGCAGCAGAGCAATAAAAATATATTTGCATGTTTAAATCTAACAATTTAACTCTTGGTTAAAACAATAGAAGGAATGCCTTCACCTAGACCGGCTGGAGCCGACTTTAGATCAAAGGGTCACAACATGCTTTTACTTGGTTAGTAGACAGCACTGTTGTGACATTTCTTTTGCAGTCCCACATCTAACATCAGTTTTTTCCATTTAAGACAACAAGCTTGTGCCTTACATTAATATTTACAAATGATAGAATTATCTTTAAAATTCTATCTGGCTAGGCTGGCAGCCTTCACAATGACAACAGCCATATCACTGACCAAAATAAGGCTATAGGGTAGTGTAGTAAGACTTGTAAGGTACAGAAAACAACACTGATTAGGAAAGCAATGTGGACTACAGGAATATACTACTTGTTAATTGACATCTTTCTCTCTCCCCACCTTATCTCCAACAATAATCAATATACCCACCCCAACTGGCATGTACTGACTCTGATAATGTCCAGTTGTTTGATAAATATTTTAATGGTTTCCATGCATGTGCCATATTGAATTAGTCCAACTTTGTTGGCATGGTGCCATCAACATACCTGCATGCTGTTCTTATTACCACTGTGGTCCCATATATGCATGTTTTATGTTTGCTATGCAACTGTTCCGTATCTGGTGTCTGGGTTAATGGGAATATCTATGCATGCTGTTATTCCTAACCCTGGAATGTGTTGACTGTTATAAATCCATATATGATGATGAAATCTGAACACTATAGCATGCTTGGGAAGGCTGGTCCTAGTGGACCCACGTGTCCCACCTCAGCTGGCCGAGGCACCGGGCAACAGCATGTCTGGGGCCCAACCGCGTACCTCCCTGTCCATTGGCCCTGCACCACCTTTGGGCGGAACCATCTCAGGGGATGGGGCTCACCCCCCCCCGGGAGTGGGCACGGACAGGCCTCTGTCACCCGTCTCCAGGTCAGGGTCATGGTGCGTACAGTGATCAATGAGCAGTACGGTGATCTTCTATGCCAGCTCGAGGGCCACATGTCATGATTAGAGAGTCAGCCTGGCTCTGTGGCTCAGCCCCCAGTGCAGCCACCTTCGGGGCTGTGAAGGTGCAGTGGTGACTGCCCATGGGTGGGGACCTCATTCCCACTATTACCACTAGGGGACTTGTGAGCTTCCGATATCCCAACACCCCTCCCCATCAAGGTGTTTACCCCCCACATGTGTCATATGCTGCCACTGTATGTGTCTTGTGTGTCTTGTCAGTTAACCTACCTAACCTACCTCCCCAAATATACCTACTACCCCTCACCAACATCCCACTCTCACCTGAAAAAAAAAGGGCAATCTGTTCCCACAAAAAAATCTCGCCCCATACATAGCTGTCCATTTTGCACATGTGTCCACTGGACACATGTAATGTGGTCTAATTGGCACCACAACTTATTATTGTTGTTGTCCTCACCCCTCTCCCAGGGGTTTGAGTGTCCAAAGCTACCTCCAAATTTAGTGTATATGCACAGCTGTTGTTGTAGAAGAAATGGGCAGCTATGGACCTTCCCTACACCCTTCCTGCACATCCCTAGCTATTTTCTCTACTGTCGTTCCCTCTTTGGGCCCATTTTTCAACACTTTCCTAGCAACCCTTTTTTCTTTTCTTTTAAAGAAATTAGTGCGGGGTAAGCAGGAGCAAGCACTTTGAAGCAACAGTAAGTGGGTCTAAGCCTGTTTGCACTGGGGTAAGCACTAGCTACACAGATTAAGCAATTTAGAAGCTAACTGGGTATAAGAAACTGTAACCAGAAGTTAGCAGTGCTTACCTCTATGCAAACCCACTTACAACTGCTTTAATGTGCCTTAATCACTCTGTATCCAACGTTCTGCCCAGCAACAAAATAAACAGCCTCTGCAAGGATCAAACCCAGGACCCTGCGCACCATAGACAAAGTGATTTACCACTAAGTCATGACAGATACACATACATTTGATGTTTTCAGAAACATATCATCCAGCCCAGTCATGCAACAGTACAGAGAATGTATACCAACATCTAGATGTATGTGTGTGGGTAATATACATATACATATATAGAAATATATATGAACATATATACATGCAAATGCCTACACTGACACATATATATGTCTACACCTATATGTCTACATATACACAGCAGATATATATCTATGTAGGTATATATGGATATAGTTATATATATGTAAGCAAATATATATATCCATATAGGTATATATGGACATACATGTGTAGATATCAATGGGAGATTAACTAAATCATAAATGTCCACATGCACCATTAATGGGGTTGAGAGACCCCAAACAATATACGTCTTGTACGAAAAGGTAGAGCCACCCCCCACAGCCAAACACATCAGCCCTGAAATACACTACCAAGTATTGCAGATCCCATAACCAGGTCCTGACACGACATGGGCACAAGATGTCAACAGTACTACATCCCACCTGTATGATGTCAGGCTGGTAGTGGTAACATATCATGCAGTACAGTCTGGCTCCCATAGGAAATGTAAAAATAGAAGCTATCAACTTCGCCAGGATACATATGCACAGACATATATATGCAGATACAGATATACACACACACACACACATATATATATATATATATATATATATATATATATATATATATATATATACATATACATATAGATATACATGTGACTACACATACATATGTAGAGACATGTACAGTAAGATACTCATGTAGTAGGCGCACACAATATGGAACAGCCACTATGCCTACAGTTAACACCCTAACAACTGGACCCTGGATGGGCCATCCATACAAATGACATATGTTCCCTGCAACATATACCCAAAGAGAGGTCATAGGATAAAACACCATATGCAGGTTTGCAGAAGTGGAATACCTTTATTTGTGTATGATTACAGATGTATATGCCATGTCATATAGCTGTTCAGGCACTGACATCATTATAAACAGAGTAATGCAACTGTGAAACAGTTATACTAATACAGTAGTCTGGAAAGGTACACAACTGTTGCTGTCCAGGCCAAGCCCTTCAAATTGTACAATTGTAATGACAAACTGGACCACAGGATAACATACAATCAGCAGTAAGTGATGCAGGTGTATAGTCTAGCAGTCCCTATCTACACTCTGTACACAATCACTAGGTGGTACAGACTTCAGTTGGCCAAATGGGATGTACCTGATACATAACAAGGCATAACTGACACTATCACAGGCACACTGGCAAACAGAACAGTCTGTATGGCAGGAGCAGTAGGCCTGCAGTAACCCACTTTATGTAAGTAATGTCAAAATAGGTGAAATGTATGGTACTGTACATCCAGATACCTTATGGCAGCTCACTCCGGATGCCCCCACATTTTGTAACAGGCTAGGTTATGTATGGTGCATCTCCCCCTAGACTCAATAATACAGGGCCATATACCACTGTTACATACACTGGCCTCTGGAGTGCATATGGGCACACATGTATTGTGTAAGTGAAGCCCACACATATATGAACCCAACCCCGCCATATGTGTGGGGGATACAACAACAGTGGACTGCTGGCAGGAATGGCAGCGTGGTATATGTATATGTGCATATGTATCACTATCTGTATATGTGTAGACATATAATGCTCTGTATATGTATATATCTGGGTGTGTATATGCATATCTATGTACACATACACACCCATCTATATATGCTGATATGTACATGTGTAATTATCTGTATAGATATCTGGATAATCATATGTACATATATATTCACCATATGTCCTGAACATGGGGTGTAGCCCTACCTCAGCCCCTATAATCTCAACTCTGCAGTGCAAGGGGATGTTGGTATGTATTGCAGGTATAGTAGTAGACTATTGCTACTGTAATAGTGATTGTCTTCACAGACATGTTGTGTGTGTGATATCATATCTGCTTTTCACATGTGCGCCATTGGCTACTGAAGGACACCCAAAGGACATCATAGTACAGTACTGATACAAGCACGTAATGCTCCTGTGGACTACAGCAGAAATATTGGCCAATAGATGTGGACATTCTGACACACTCTGTACAGTCCAGAGGTATACACAGAACCCCTTAGTGCAGAACATGTGGACCAAGCCTGATCATATGGATGTTAACAGCCATGTAGATGGGTATAACACATTCGCCCCCATAGGTTATGCATTCACACACCCCTGTCTGTTCTGATACATAATAACTGCTAGTACAGAGGTGCCATGGCCACATACTGAACACTAGATATTGACATACATCTGTACAGCATCTCACCGCTCCATCTGGCATACATGACTGTTAAGGGAGGCCCGGCAACAGTACATCTGGCAAGTATCTGCACATGACATCTCACTGGGTAAGTACACTAAGCTGCTAGGTATGTAACAATGCACTGTGCTGGCTACAGGCAGACTGGCTCAACACTGCCCTACATCTCCTATGGGGGAATGTACATGTACCTGCATATATAGCAGGCTCTACAGGCATGTCACAGCACAGGGTAAGATACACCTGTGTGGAAGTGCATAACTACAACCAATGTGAACACAGCCACAGCCACATATAGTAAGCTAGTATAATATTACAGCATATGGACTATCTGTTCAATACCATCCTCATATGTGCCACTCACACACTAACCTTACATATACTGGGCCGCTGCACAGTGTGGTCTGATGCCTGTCTGTGGTATGGGACATGTGTGTATATGGCCCTACAAACATGTAAGCCAATACGGTAACATACAGTGGAGCAGTATGTAACATCAGATAGGACGGGACCTAGAATGATGACATCTACCACAGTCTGTACACAGGCCAAGGTACATATTGACAATACACACACTGTCGACATTCACCATAAGTACACAGGCCTCAGTACTGTACAAACAACCACAGAATGTCCGGTTATGCCATCAGATATAACCCCTACTGTACATAACGTGTAGCAGTCTGATATCTCACTGGCTTGTTATCAGATATGATGACACTAATTATGGTGTACAGCGCATATGCACCTCTTAATGCATAACATATGTACAAATTGTGACAGAGTTGAGGCTGGAAGCACATACACAGGGCCAATATTGACATGTTGCTGTGATAACATCTTACATTTACTATTGTAACAGGGTTTGTCACAAAATATGTCCTGTGAGGGATATGAAGTCAGTAACTGTCCCGGCTTTCAACATCTACAGACTATAATCCTCACACTACCTTCTGCAGTTCACAGATACATGCACTGTGGGTAACACATGAAACCAAAGGCAGCACACACTGCCCAGTTTGCAGATGACCCTACAGATGGGGAGTCCTCATAAACATAGAACTGACATGACAGGTATTAATACATTTAGGGCAGCCATATCCATACACACCGTGTTAAACCAACATTACTCTGAATGCAGTATAGCAGCACTTACAGTCTGTAGTCAGGTCAGGCACATCTCCCTCATGTGTGTTGGTCTGTTTCCACAGTGTATGTTGTCAGAGGTAAATCCCCAATCCATCTAAGATGCTGTTTGCCAAACAACAGATTGAGTTCCTGCTCACAGTGAATGGAAAGGCCCAACACCAACATGATGTTCCTAGATATTGGAGTGTGTTTCCATGCAATTGGCTATGGGAATGTTACCGCAGCTGTTCCACATGCAATTACCTAGGGGAGTGCTGCAATTTGTGCAAAGGCCATCAGCTGATCATGAGCATCACTTAAAATGCACATGCTGCTGCCTAAGCAAAGCAGTTGTAGGTCTCCACATCCACCAGTGAGGGAGTGAGGGAGGCAGACAGAAGCAATGACAAGTCATGGAGGAGTGGGAGAATAAAACTGAGTATGTTTGTGTCACACACCTACCAGCACAGGGTATCAAACCCTTGATGACTATGTAGTGCTAACACAGTCCTATGCAGTTACTGAATGTGCCACATAGGTTACCTGCTGTGGAGTCTTCAGAACATATATGTGATGGTTAGTGACATCTGCAACAGGGATATGGTAGCTATATGGTAGGTGAAGTACACATGCCTGTACACATGAACAGGTGCCAGCATCAACACAGCCCACTCTCACAGGGATGCACACACATTGACACACTTGGCAGGGCCAGGGATACAGCTCATCACTAGTGAGATTGCCACAACACATTACCTTGCAGGTATCACATGCACTACATGGGTCATACGGAGGTTATATGGGCAAAGGGTATGGGGAGAAGTCTGAAATCAGACAGCATGCTTCAGTATGCCACTGGGGGTTGTAGTGGGTGTGGATGTGAGCATACGCATCACACAACACACACACAAACACACAGGGTGCCGGTACTGACATGCATGGGTCCATTTCTGCATGGGTTTGTGGTGGTCGACTGTGCCAGATGGCTAGACAAGGCTAGGTGATTGGTATACCTTGTCATCAGGTTACATGACAATGGTCTGCATTGTGGCTTAGGGCTGTGGTGTCTGCCTTTGCCCACACAGGTGGGTATTGTATCAACCATCCAGTCAACTGGGTGACTATTCCGTGTGGCCAATGCTGTGTATCGCTTGCCATGTATGTGTCCCTTAGTCCATGACATGGATGGTGTCTGGGATGTACACACCTCCCACATGCATGTACAATGACATGTGGAACTGTACCTGGGGTGTCGGGCCAATGTTGTGTACACAGATTATCATCAGATGTGCAAGTTTTGGCCTCCTGTGGCAGGAACTGGTAATGGACAGCAGGTTAACCCTGCACCTACATTGATAGCATGCTAATGGCATTCCCTGGTGTCAGTGGCATCTGTCCATACAAGGCATGTTTTCAGGCATGGTATGTACTTTGTCCTTTGTGGGTCACATGAGATGGCACCACAGGTGTTGCAGGTCTCCAGTGGGGAACATGGGGAAGGTGCACTGTCTGCATGTATGTGCCTATTGGACAGATAGACAGGGTGCCATGCCCTCTGCAGGCCACTGCAATCACTCCATAGTTCATAGGTTCATAGGTTCATAGGTTCATACTAGGCTATCTGCCCGAGGGCATTTATAAGCCTAGCCCATAGTTTTGTGGCTTAAGCCACCCCTTTTGTATGGGGAACTATACCCATTATTTTGCTGTGCCTCTGTCTGGCAGTGACACTGAGGTAATCCCTGGAGTATATCTGCAATCTCCCATCCATTGGTCAAGATTTCTCTTGAACCAGGCCAGCGAGGTGCTCTGCCTCACATATACCGGGATTTTGTTCCACAGCATAGGGAGTCTTTGGGTGATGAATCTATCCCTCCAGCACGTCCTATTTATAGCCGTGTCGAGGTTTAAGTCTCCCGCCCTTGTGGCTCTGACGGATCTAGATTTTTTGAGGTGAAGCATATTCATCAACTCTGGGTTTGACATGGCCTTGTATGTCAGGCAAAGGTCACCTCTGAGCAAGCGGCGACTGAATAGAGCTGGAGTTCTTTCAGTCGGGCAGCATAGGACAGATTTTTGAGACCCTTTATCCTTTTGATGAGGAACTTTTGTGGCCTCTCTAGCTGCTGCAAGTGTCGGGTCAGATACATTCGAATGGGGCATTGTACTCAATCATTGGTCTGATGAGTGATGAGTATAGGGAGACTATGACCTCCCTTGATCTAGATGTGAATCTCTTCATGATGAGGTGGGCAATGTAGAAGGTCTTCCTAACTACTTTAGCTACATGGGTGTCGAATGACAGGCTACTGTCAACCTGGGTCCCCAGGTCCCTGATAACTTCTTCTGTGCTCAGAGGATTACCACCTATATGGTAGCTAGGGGTAACCTTGTTTTTCCCGAAGGGTATGACTATGCATTTTTTGGCATTTAACTTTAGGCCATGGCTCTGGCACCAGTCATCCGATTCTGTGAGACCCTTCTGAAGGATATCTGTGTCAGATGTGTTTTCGACTACGGCACCCAGTTTGCAGTCATCTGCAAACTTTGTCAGCCATAACCCTCCTGTGTTTGCTTGTACTTCGGAAAAGTAGATGCCAAACAAGAGTGGGCCCAGGACTGAGCCCTGTGGGACACCACTTGTGACAGGCTTTGAGTCTGACATGGCGCCAGCCCTGTGGGTTCTGTCACTCAGCCAGTTTGCAACCCATCTTGTGATGTATGGGTTAACATTTAAGCTGATGAGTTTTTCAATGATACCCGAGTGGGGTATTGTATCGAAGGCCTTTGCCAGATCGAGGTAGGCTGCATGGACTGCCTTTCCCTCATCAATGGCTTTGGTGACTGTTTCGAAAAAGTCAACCAAGTTTAAAAGGCATGATCTGCCTTTGACAAAGCCAAACTGAGTTGGATCCAAAGTCTGCAAATTCCCTATATCTTTATTTATGAGGTCCATTATGATCCTCTCCATAGCTTTGCAGATAAGGCTTGTCAAGCTAATGGGCCGGTAATTTCCAGGGTCTGTGGAGGCACCGCCTTTGTGAAGTGGGACAACAGTCGCAGTGCGCCACTCCCTGGGTATGTATCCAGAGGTGAGACTATGATTAAACAGCTGTCCTAGCTGTGGGTTTAATTCCTCGTTGAGTTCGTGGAGCACACAGCCTGGGACACCATCAGGTCCCATGGATGCTGTGTTTTTTGCTTTGGAGAGAGCAGTTCTCACTTGGGCGTTTGAGATGTTTGGGGGCTGCAACCATTTGGTATAGATATCTCTCCTTTTGGGAGAAGTTTGCACTGAACCTGTCAGCCAGTATGTTGGCAATGTCTGTAGGATCAGTAATCTTCACATCATTTTGAACTAGTTCTGAGCATATCTGGGAGTTTCCTCCCAGGTTTCTAACATAGCTAAAGAAGGCCTTATGATTGTCCTTTGAGTCTTTAGCTATTTTTCTCTCAAAATTTGCTTTGGATGATTTTATGAGAGCTCTTAGTTTTTACTTATAGTGATCAAGGGTGTCTTACCTTTTAAGGATTTTGCTCTATCTTGTAGTAGCTTCCTCCTTTTGTTGTAGAGTTTGTTTATGGCTGGGGTCCACCAGACTGGACGCTTGCCCTTGGTACAAAGAGTCTTTGTTTTGCTTGGGATTGCCTTATCCATGCAGTGCTGCAGGTGCTGGTAGAAGGCATTTGTAAGTGATTCAGCGGCTTGAGTACTGTTTTCCACTCCGGGGCCTTAAAGGAGACCACACTAGTCTTTAGAAGTGTGAAGTCGGCTTCGAGAAGTTTTTACTGTGGTCTTTTTATTTCAGGTGGGGTGGGATGAGGACCTCCAGCAAGATTAGTTTGTGATCTGATCTCACCAGTGAGGGGTATACTTCGGTGTTGAACATTGTGCTCCCATGTTCGTGATGATGAGATCAAGTATGTTTTCTCCTCTTGTGGGGATGGTGACTAGTTGTTCCATGGCATTTGAGTTTATGAATTCCAGGAACTTTTGGGCTAGGGTGTTTGGGCTTGAGTAGTGTTCCCAGTCTATATTAGGGTAATTGAAGTCACCTAGTATGATGGTGTTTGGAGATACATTTATCCCCTCCAGTGTTTTCAGGAAAGCCATGTGAGGTTCCTGAGTTTGTGAGGGTGGCCTGTAACATGTTACAATTTGCAGAGCAGTCTTGCCTATGGTTAATTGCACCTGGATGGTCTCCGATGCATCGTGCGTTGCCACCAGTCTTGAGGTGTGGGTGTCCTTGATGAATATGGATACCCCCCCTCCTTTCTTGGTATTGTCTGGATTTTGGGGCGGAGCATGGTATGAGGTAAAACCTGTTAGTGCTGGGGTGCTCTCAGGAGCCTTGAACCAGGTTTCTGTCACAGCACAGACATCGATGTTCTCCATACTGAGAAGGGCCTCGAGTGCGTGCATTTTGAGATTTAGACTTCTGGCATTGAGCAGCATTATCCTTAGTTTTTTTCCTTTTTTGTGTTCTAGGGTGGTAGGTTTAGAATTTGAGCCTTGCCTAAAAAGGCACTATGGGGTGGCAAGAGCCTTTGCCAATATCCGAATCCCAGAGGTGACAGGTGCAAGCCGTCCCTTGCGAAGCAGTGTGGCTTGTCCAGCATGTCATCCCAGGCAGACAGACACTGGATCCCCTTTGAATGACACCAGAGTTTAAGCCAATTGTTAAAGCTGATCATCTTATCTCTGTATTGTGGCATCATTCTTGGTGAAGGTAGGATACTGCTCAAGGTCAGGGTCATACCTGCCTGGGCTACATAATCAGAGAGCTCCTCAATGTCTCTTTTCATGTAGTCCAAGGAGGTACATCTCAGGTCGTTTACACCAGCGTGGACAATGACTGAGTCGTATTTGTACCTGCTGTTGAGAGACCTGAGTGCTTGCGTTATGTGGCGGATTCTAGCGCCCGACAGGCAGCTTAGTGTAACTCTCTCCTTACTCAGTCTGGTGAGCGGGACGTCAGTGTGTCTGACTATGGAGTCACCAATGACTAGTGTGTCTGGCATTGTGTTTGGCCTTAAGGGCTGTGACTGTTGGACACTCTGACTGTGAGGTCTATGTGTTGCAGGTGTTGTGTTCTGAGGTGGTGGTTGTTTGGGTGTCTGCTTTGGTGGCCTCTGCTGTTTTGGTAGATTTCTGATCAGAGCCTCCGAGTATGTCTTTGTGTGTTTATGTGTATGATTTGAGGTTGTGATGGTACTATGTGAGACTGGGTCTATAGTGTGTGTGGTAACCTTCTCCTCCTGTTACTATCAGTAGCCAATATGCAGTGTACTACATATATATTGTCTGTTGCCTCAGCATGTGTGTATATGAGACATGGGTTGAGAGTGTGCTCTGGGTAATACTGGGCTTGCTAACTGTGATTTCCTGGCCTTGATGTCACATGTATGGGTATGGATTTGAACCCCAGCCTCATGGCTATTCCACATCTGTTATCCATGTACAGTGGACATTGTAATATATACTAAGGTCACCATATAAGAAATTTGCAAAACCCACTCCACATTGGGCCCAGGTGTCACACACTCACACCCACCTCCACACAGGATACAAGTTACAAACACCTGTCATGTCTGGGAATAGAACCCCTACTTAACTAGCTTATTACACTACACAGTTATAGTATGTGCCAGGGAAATTACTGGAGTATTCTTTCCCCAAAGGTCTATATCACATCGGATGACATCTGCAGGATTCCCAAATTAGGACATTTGAATTGTAGTGAGTGTGGCTAGGCTAAAATGTATTGCTCTCTACATAGAAATTGAAACACACATAAAACATCCACAACCAACATGTATGGGTATAGAACCCCTAACAGAAGTCTATATCCCCCTACAGCAGTACGCAGTCATGGCACACACTAGAAAAAATATACAGAGGTGTATTTCTAGGTGGATAACATCAGCAGCCTTGCCAAAGTAGAGCATATGAATTGTATGGAGTGTGACTACCCTAAAAAGCATTGCTCTCTACACAGACAGGGTCAGACAGCCCACACACACTTGCCAAGTCTGGGATTAGAACACCTACCTAATTTATCATACTACAGCGGTACACAGTTATGGCATGCGCTACAAAATATACTGGGCTACATTCTTCCCAGAGGTGTATTTATAGGTGGATGACATCAGCAGCCTTACCACAGTAGAGCATTTAAATTGTAGGGGGTGTGACTACCCTAAAAAGCATTGCTTTCTACACAGTTGCTAAGTCTGGGGTTAGAACTCTGACCTATTTTAGCACACTACAGCAGTTATGGGATGTACCACAGAGATTACTGGGGTACAATGTTCCCAGAGGTGTATTTCTAGGTGGATGACATAAGCAGCCTTACCAAAGTAGAGCATTTAAATTGTAGGGGGTGTGACTACCCTAAAAGCATTGCTTTCTACACAGACAGACACACACACAATTGCCAAGGCTGGGGTTAGAACTCCTACCTAAATATTTTATCACACTACAACAGTACACAGTTATGGGATATGCCACGGAGATTACTGGAATGCAACTTTTCCAGAGGTGTATTTCTAGGTGGATGACATCAGCAGCCTTACCAAAGTAGAGCATTTCAATTGTAGGGGATGTGACTACCCTAAAAAGCATTGCGTTCTACACAGACAGACACACCCACAAGCACACACAGTTGCCAAGGCTGGGGTTAGAATGCCTACCTAACTATTTGATCACACTACACAGTTATGGGACACACCACAGAGATTATTGGGATACAACCTTCCCAGAGGTGTATTTCTAGGTAGATGACATCAGCAGCCTTAGCAATGTAGAGCATTTCAATTGTAGGGAGTTTGACCACCCTAAAAAGCATTGCTCGCTACACAGACACACAAACACACACAGTTGTCAAGGCTGGGGTTAGAACTCCTCCCTAACTAGTTTATCACACTGCAGCAATACACAGTTATGGGACACACTACAGAGATTACTGGGCTAAAATGCTCCCAAAGGTGTATTTCACAGTGAATGGCCTCAGCATGCTTGTCATAGTGGGGCTATGGGGAGGGAAGTGTGTGTGTGTGCATGGGCCATAACCCATTCATCTAGGGGTTGACATGCCACATGCTGACACAACCTGGGTCATATTTCACAGGTACATGTATACAGCTGCTAGATGACTACTTCCTTGAACAGTCATGTTGCACAGCTGGCACATGCATCACATACTCTGTAATGCTGACAGATACTGGTGGCTAGTATCTGCAGTGAGAGACATCTGACCTTCGTGTGGTTGTGACCCTTTGGCTGTGTGCTGGGTGGGACAGGCTTGGCTGGCTCCTTGTCACAGTCACCCTCTTCCACACATCTATGTTCATCTACATTTGGCTTATTATAGTGTGTTGTCCTTACAAATATGCCTATATTCCTATCCACTGTGTGTGCAAAGCATGAGTGGTGCATACTGAGGAGTGTCTGCACTAACATCTGCGGCTGCCAAATTTGTCTGGTCCACTTGTGTTTGCAGACATGGCCTTCATTTGTTTAAGTGTGTGAGCATGCCCAGTATGACCTTTCAGTATGTTGTTGACTGACATTGCCTTCACTTAGAGACTAAGTGTGTGGGCACGCCCAGTATGGCCATCTGTATTGCATGTGTGGCTTGAGTCCAGGTAGTTTGTACTGCAGTGCTGACCTTTGTGTTGTACACCTACAGGTAGCATGCTTTCTCTGCAGAGTATCCGTCAATCATTTGGCATTGACTGTTACTACATTTCTGCATAGGATGGGGGGCACACCTGACTATTTCTACATTTCTACACAGGATTGGGGGTACACACCTGACTGTGACTACATTTCTATGAAGGATGGAGGGGGCACACCTGACACTTGTACACATTTGCTAGAACTGTACTGGTATGTCAGGTACTCCATTTCAGTCTATAGTCTTACCTATCATGCTGACTAGAGGCATACCAATGAACTACAGATCTTAGCTTTTAATTACCTACATGTTAGTTTCTGACTTCCTACCCTTCAGAACTGACATCCCACTGCCTGAACTGCTGTAGTCTGCCTGTGTAGGCCTGGGGGGGAGGTTACCCATAAGACTCATTCAGAGGCCATAGCACAGCCTTTGTTTGTGTTTGTCTACACCTGTCCTGCTGGCTGGGACTGTTGTTGGGTATGTGAGCCCCCCTGACTTGCATGTGTAAGTCACTTATCTTGTGGGTGTCCCAGTATTGAGGATGATGCTGCAGGGTTGCCTCTGTCGGATGCACATAGTACCCTTCCTACACATGGATAAGCACAGGTAGTGTAATGTTTGGCATCCCTTTTACTGTATGTGAGAGTCAGAAAGTGGTGTTATTCCCTGGGTCCCTCCTGTGTCAGTGTATGTGCTATGTGTTGTCTCTTTGCCAAGGCCAGGGCATGCTGGGCATGTCTCCTTCTGCCTACTGGGGCAGGCTCAGGTTGTTCCTCCTCTGAGTCACTCTGTGCCTGTGCAAGACTTGGCAATGATGGGGGGCTGTGTGGCCCTGCCCATGCTGTTCCTGCTGCAGCTGTTTCCACAGGATCATATTGTGTAGCATGGCACATACAAGGACAATTTGGGTACATGTAGCTGGTGAGTACTGCAAGGCTTCACCGGATGTGTCCAGGCACCGGAACTGTGACTTGAGCATCCCAAAAACACACTCTACTATAATTCTGGTCTGTGCGTGTGCCTCATTATGGAGTTCTTGTTTGGGTGTGTGCACATTTCTGATGGGTGTCATCAGCTATGGCTCCAGTGTGTATCCAGCATCCCCCAATAGGTGACTGTGAGGGATGTCCCCATTGGCAAATCTCTGGCACAGCTGCGTCAGATGTCAGATGTGGGAATCGTGATAGCTTCCAGGGCAGCCAGCACACACATTCATTATTATTCCCTGGGCATCGCACATGACCTGGCAGTTGATGGAGGGGAAGCCCTTGCCGTTAATGCAGACCCTACCCCACTCACCGGGTGGTGCTTTGATGCATATGTGCATGCAGTCTATAGCACCCACTACCTCAGGGTATTCTGCTATTTGGTGGAACAGTTGCATATTGCTAGACAGCGCCTCATGGGTGTTGGGGAAATATACGTGCTCACCGGCATGTGCTGACATGGCATCCAGGCAATCGTGGAGTACCCTGGATGCTGATTTCTGTGAAATCCCCATCATTCCCCAGTTGGCCTTTGGAAGGTACCTGTAGCTAGTATTCGTAGTCCGACAAATACCTTGGTATCCACTGGGATGGGTTCCGCTCTGTTAGTTCTGTGTGTCAGGCATTGCTGACACAGCTCAACAACTTGCTGTAGGAGGTCGCTATCCACCCTATAGCACTCCACTATCTCCAGCTCATGTAGCCCGTGGTAGGTTACTTTGGGTCTGTGCACTCTTCTCCGTCTCCTCATTGTGGGTTTTTCGACAGCATTCACATCCTCACCACCCTCAGCCTCTTCCACAAGTTGTTGTATGATAGCTATTGCAGCCCCTATCACTTTTCTGTTGTGAGTATTAAACTTCCCCGTTTGTTTACACTGGTGGTGTAGAGTGTGGGAAAATCCAGAGGGAAAGTGGGCACCGCGCAGAGTGCTCAAATGTGCACACTGCTGCTATTTCCTGGTTTAACTTTTTTTTTCTTCCTGTAAAACCCAGTGCACAGCACACACACACCTGCTTATGCTTTGTAAAGAGTGCTAGGCAGGTTTAGACGCACCCCGTAGCTTAGCTGTGCTAAGCTATGATCAAACCCGAGCCACAGGGCTCCAGTCCACTTACAGTATGCCTGACACCCCCCCATGATGTCACCTAACTCCTAGGCTTGCACCAAGCTATTCCTACTCTTACACTGCTGGGACCTGACTGACATGCTGGGGAAAACTGGAATTCATTATCCCTCCCCTCATTTGCATAGGATTGCCTGCTAATGCATAGTTACATGTCTCACACTGAGCCTCCTCCCTTAGCAACCACTACTCACTGGCCATGTTGTCGTCTGCCTGCCATTGACTTGCATGGCAGAATACTGATTTTAGTTAGATTGCTTAATTTAGGTTCATTTTGTTATTCCCCCCAATCCCGTTTGTGCGCCGTTGCCCTAAGCTTAAACAGCCGAGATTGGCTAAAAAAAATAAAAGTTGATTTTTGTGTTTTTTTTTACTGTTTGCAATGCCAATGGGCTTATACTTGGCCATTGGCATGCTTACTACCTGATATGCAGCCTTTATTTAGAGCTGTCACAGCTCTGTTTTGGATTTTGCAGAAATGTACTTGGTTACTAACCGAGTACATTTCTGCAGATAGCACTAGTCCTGCACAGACAGTTGCAAGCTTCCTCAATTGCAAAATCACCTCATTTGCACAGATTTCTCCTGCAAATGGGGTGATTTGCATACAAGGGCTTAGTCCATGCAGGATTAGTGCAGGAGCGCTCATGCGCACCCCTGCAGGCTGCTCCTCGATTGCACGGTAGACATACTGCCTGCTTGAGCTCCTGCACCAATCTTGCACACCGTGCAAGCTATAGAGAATCCAGGGGATAATGTTTTATTGGAAATAAACAGCTTATTCTAGTTGGTGACTTCAGTTATTGAAGAATATACTGTGATAGTTACATAATTACTTTTAAACTAAAATGTGATTTTTTTTGGATATTATATTACTTAATGGTTTTAAAGAAATGAGCAAAACAAGCTAAGGATAACATTTTGGATTTAATACTTAGAAACTGTAACAATCTGATAAAAGTATATTTATTGGTCCACCTCTAGGAACACCCTATCATAATTAGTTTTCAAACTTTTTAATGTTAATAATAAACTTAATCTTACCTACAAAATATTTCATTACAGGTTACTGGAGTATTATGCTTCAAGAAATTCTTTACTACAAGTTAATTGATATGATACAGTGGACTAGGACTGGGATTTGAGATATGGCAGATTTGAAAACATTGTATTAATTCACTTGTAAAGAATTATCTTTATCTGCAGTAATGGCATATTTATGCATATATTCTAATATCCTCAATGGTGGACATCTTCTTTACTTATATTACATAAGACGAAGACAATAATATTAAGATACCTCCCCAGGATTCAGCAAACTTCCACATGGAAAGGACCATTCCTGTGCAGCACGGCAGCACACCATGCATATGTATGAAAGTGCACTGCCATTCTTTAAAACGGACATGGTTCTGTGTGTGAGTGCAGGAGGCATGTCCAAGAGCAGTGCTCTCACAATACACATGTCCCCTGCACTCGAGAATTGCCATTTGGGAATTCAAAATGAATGAAAGTCTCCATGGACACTTTAGTATATGTGGAGAAAATAAGACAGCCTACCTCAGAAAAACACACATATATGGCAGAATGTACACATTCTGCCATATATGTGTGCACCATACACCAGAAAAGGAGCGCAGTCCATTAAAATGGCACTTTGACACACTGTATACCCCTTGCAAAATACTTGCTAATGCAAAGCCTTTCATTTTATCAATGTTCTAAGTGTCTAATAGCAATATTTAAAATATATTCCTTAGTTTTTTTTTCTGTGTGCAATAAAGTTTAAGCATAGCTAAGTGGGTGTGCCCATCTCGCAGCTATGCATGTCAGAGTTTAAATATCAAAAGAAGCTAAATAGAAATATACAGAGTACAATAGTGAAACTGGAATAGTGTAGTGGTTAGAGTGCATGTCTGGTATGCAGTCAGTCATGGTTCAAGCCCCATAGCAATCCTTTCATTTGCATATGCGAAACACAAGTACAATGTATTTTACATAAATAGGTAGTTAATATTATTATGTATATGCTAACCAGGGTAGGGTAGCAGCCCCAAATGTGACATGTCCATGAAATTTAAAGTTTAAGCAAGATTTAGCATAGCAAAGTGGATCTGCGCACTGATAAGCAGGGCTAAGCATCTACCCTTTAAGCAATAGTTATCTTAGCTAAGTAGGTTTGCCCGGTGCTTAGCTTAGCTCTGTAGTTTAAAAACTGTCCAATCATGGTAAAGGGCATGAAATTAGCTCTATTTAAACCATGCAGGTTGAACTACAGCTCATAACCAGTTGTAGTTCCCCATTGTATGCACTATGGTAGGTGTAGCTGAAGGTGTGAACTTTTGGGAGCAGAGCTGGGGCACTCAGGAGTTCAGGGTCATGGTTGGACTCCTCATTAAAGACCATGAAGGGTGATTGTTGCAAGACCAGTACCAGGGCTCCAAATACAAAGTGGAGGCCTGGGACCAAATTGCCTGAGATCTCACCACTGCCACTGGCATCCCTCGGGCTGGTGAGCAGGTCCGACACCACTTTGCCGACTTGAAGCGGAGGAAGAGGGATCTTTTGGACCAGTGGGTCCAAGATGCCTGTGTGGGGAATGCTCCAGCCATGTGTAAGTATTAGTCAAAATAAGTGTTCAGCAAAGTCCAGCCAGTGTATGTGATGGATAGATATGCATAAATGTTTTCTCTTATCTCCTGTACAGCTGTAGATGAGAGAGAGGGCTGTGAACTTGTAAGCCCATGCCAGCAGGCTGCAAATGGTGCATTGCAAGGCTGGTGAGTAACAATCTAGCTGGTATTATGTAGGGCAAATAAATAAAACATAGCAGAATGTCACCTTGCAGTATTTAAAAATGGTTATGGTTTTTAGTGACTGAAGAAGCCAGTAGGAGAGTAATAATGACATACAGGCTATATATCAATAAAAGTGTAATTTCCTGTCAATAAAAGTGAAAACCCAGACTGGTTATGTTTACTCTGGTATTGTATAACTGGAAAGTTTCATGCACCAAGATCTGATATCAGAATAGTAATGCTGTGTTAACCACTGTTTTCTACACTGTGCTATGTCAAAAGGTATGTATAGGAATGCATATAAAAGGCTGTTGTAATCACAAGGTCAGATTGTAGAATCAAGAAAGAATTAGAAAGAAAACATTCAAGAAAGTGTCACCAGTTTCTCAATAGTTCGTTCTGATGAAACACAACCTTGTTGTATTGTTAGCAGAAGCAACCATGGTACAAATCCTGGGAGTGGTAATAAGCTGTATACATAATTTCAAGTAGGATTTTGTGAATATGTGTAGAAACAGTCAGGTGGTGTCAACATAAATTCCCTCCAAAGATCTTCCATGTGAAAGAAGGTATAAAGCAGCTATAAAAAGCCTGTAGTAATACTGTGTCCAACACCCACAGTCCAACCCAAGGCTGCAAATGACAGCAAGATAAGTGCATACACCAAGTGGTGTCCCCCAAGAAATGTCAAAAGTGTCATGCTGTCACAGCTACTGGTTCTTGCTACCAACAACCAGGGTGACCAATAGAAATCAAGGCAGAGTATGTCAGTAGCACACACACACAGTATGAGTGCACATATGTAACCCAGACTATGTGAATATGGGTAGAAACATGTCATGTAGTATTAACAAATATTCCTTCCACATGTCTTCCAGGTAAGAGAAAGTATAAAGTAGCTATAAGAAGGCTGTAATTATACTGTGTACAAACATACCACTGCCCAATCCAACGCCATAGTTGTTGTAATAATACATGTAGAGTAATGAGTGGAGCAATGATCATTAAAGCTGTGACCTCTGCAAGAATCTACATTTCTTAACTGACATCTCTCTCCCCCATCTTCTCTTCACCAATAATCTAAACACATAAATGAATGGGTATGTTTTCCCCCAAACCTACCATTGGGACATGTGTCCTATTGTTCTACAAATGTTGAAATGTTTTCCAATTAATGTTCCCCGTTCAAATACTACCATTGGTAGCCTGTTGCTATCAATGTAACCTGCTTGTCGGTGTAATGCCCACTGTGGTTCATCGATGCATGTGTTCTGTTTGCTATGCAAATGTTCCAAATCTGTTGTTTTGGGTTAATGGGAATACTCATGCATGCTGTTATAACTAATCCTGGAATGTGTTTACCATTACTAACCAACATATGTTCTAAAACAGCAACACAATAACACATCAGGGAAGGCCAATCCCAGCGGATCCACCTCTCCTGGCTCATCTGGCCATGGCACCGAGCCCCAGCACATCTGGAACCCACCCCAGGACCTCCTTGCCTGTTGGTTTTGCACCACATTTGGATGAAATTGCCTCAGGGGATGGGGCTTATCCCACCAAGTGTAACCAAACAACCAAATAGACCAGCAAGAGCAGATGTGGAGGTAAATTAAAAATCCTTTATTAATACAGACCGGTTTCGGCAAATGTTGCCTTCTTCAGTGTAGGACAAAACAACAATGTCCCATCCATCACACATTAAATAAAAATAGTCAGCCAATAGGCCAACAGAAATCATGAATATTAATGATATATTTGCATATAGCTGTAGCCCAAAGATTTTGTAAAATTACTGGATCCTAATAATAATGAACATATTGGAGTATGAAAAAACAAGGTAACCTTCAAAAACATTAAATTACCCTGAACCAACCAATACATAAGAGATGGCAGTAAGCATATATTCCAAGGGAACAGATGTTTAGGGAAAAACTTGCAAAATATACATAGACTGTATTGAATCCCCAAATAACTGTCTGTGTGTTAATATGAAGTTCCATATACTACAATCAACAGTCAGACCAACAAGATGAAAAAAAGGGCACTACAATTTGTTCATGGACGAAGTTGTAAACAACAACAACATCATCATAATAAGTGACATGATATACAAACCCACCATATCATAATTGTCCATCATACCTGGATCCCTAGAAGTGTAAATATACACTTCAAGAGTATAAACTGATCATCCATATCAAAATGATCCACTCTGGCTTCGTTATCCAAACAATAAGTTTGACACATGAATGGTGCAAAAACCGAATAACAAAGTTGAAATGTGATACAATAACAATCCATAAGAAAAATACAAAAAGCTATGCCATGGCCAAATGGACCCACCCCAATCCAATGATTATACAAACTGTAAATAGAAAGACATGGAACAGGAGTTGGGACCCATACCGGAAAAAATGTATATATAATATTGAGTCAAAGGCCCAAGGAAATTCTGTGTTCCTACCTGTAGAACCAACTATAAATGATCATTGAGCCCAGGGTAAAACAGATCCCCTAACGTAACTATCCAATATCTCTCTTTGTGGTCTAATAGGCCATGCCAGCCCTGTTTATGACTTCTATCACCAGTGATACGATCTATAATCGTAAAATTGAATCTAGCCTGTGGATGTTTCAAACTATGTTGATACAAAGCACTAGTCACTTTGTGATTTCTAATATCACTACGATGTTCATTCATTCGAGATCTAAGGGGCCTTGAAGTTTGGCCTATATAGAATGCACCACAATGACAAGAAGCTAGGTACACTACCCAATCACTGCTACAGTTACCAAATATTTTAATATTGAATATCTGGGTGGTATTACGACTTGAGAATTCCTTTGATTTAGGCATATATGAACAAGAACCACAATGGCCACAGGGAAAAGAACCGAATAGCTCATCACCTTGTAGTGTAAGTTGTTTATAAATAACCCCTCCACTAGCCATATGTTTAAAATGTGACAAATATGAGCCCAAAGTTCTCCCCCGCTTGTACGAAAACTGACATTGTTGTCCCAAAACTGACCTGAGTTGGTCATTGGCCAATAAGATGTTCCAATGTTTGTTAATGATATTTCTGACCATGTTGATGTTTCTTCCATAAGTCGTAACAAACCTAATGGGAGTACAAGATGTATTTTTGTTCTTGGTTTTGTACACTAATAATTGTTCCCTATTCATTTGGTTTACCCTACATCTGGCTAGGTTGATATCTTGATGATCATAACCCCTGTAGGCAAACCTCTGACTCAGATCAATACTGGCTGCTTGATATTCCTCATCCCTCGAACTAAGACGTTTAATCCGTATGAACTGTGACACTGGGATACTTCTGATAGTGTGGCATGGGTGCATGCTGGAAGCATGAAGCAAGGTATTATATTGTGGGTACTTGCGAAACACCTTAGTAGATAGGGTATAATCATGATTTCTCGAGACAGTAACATCCAAAAAATTAATTGTATTTTGGTCATATGTTACTGAAAATTCCAGTCCCCATATATTACTATTAAGGTATTCGACAAATTCATGCAAGTAACCCAAATCCGCACGCCACACTAACCAGCAGTCATCCAGATAACGTTGCCAGATATCCATCTCCACCTGGTAGATGTTATGTGAGTTGACATATATCATGTACTCCTCAAAATAGGCCATGAAAAGATCAGCATAAATGGGAGCAAAAGATGCTCCCATGGCCGTCTTACAGTTGCCAATAGCATTGGCCTTCAAAATATAAGACATTTTTGTTGAGTACATGTTCTGACATACAAATAAGTAGGGTATTAAACCCTGGTGTATAGAGATTTGCCCTCTCTAGCCAGTATTGAAGGGATTGTAAACCTGCCCAGTGTGGTATACTGGTGTATAAGGCTTTTACATCTAAAGTACACTTATACCACCCTGGTTCCAACTGAGTATCTTGGATAATCTGTAAGAATTGGGTAGTGTCCTGCAATCTTGCCCTAATCAAACCTAAAAGTGGCTTGAGATATTTCGTGAGGAATGCAGAGAGAGGTTCAGTAAGAGATCCTATTCCAGAGACAATAGGTCTGCCGGGTGGTTTATGTAAAGATTTATGAATCTTAGGTAAAAGGTACAAAATTTGCTTGGAAGGTTCAGACACCATCAATGAAGACAAACATTTCTTACTAATAATCCCCTCCTCACAGGCCAACTTCAAAAAAGAATCAATTTCTTCTTTAAAAATGGGTGTGGGGTCTATAGGCATGTGCATATAACATTTTTTGTCCGATAGTTGTGTCAACCCTTCTTGTATATAATCAACAGTATTAAGAACCACCACAGCTCCCCCTTTGTCAGCTGAGAGAACAATGATATCCCTATTATTACATAGTTGGTCTAAAGCTAGCTTGTCATCGTTGGTAAGATTGCTTCCTAGCATAACATGCCCTTGGTTCTCAAAATGTAAGTCCCTCAGAATTGAGTCCATGAATATGGAAACATATTTATTTATGGGTGGTTGAAAAGATGACTTGCCAAACCGAAACTCATCAGATATTCCAGAACTATCCTCAGCAAAAAACAATTTTAAATTAAGAGTATGGCAAAAAACCTGTAAATCCTGGATGATGTGGTATTCCTGAGAGAAAAAGGAAGGAATATAATTCAATCCTTTGTTCAGTAAAGCTATTTGTTCCTTGGACAATATAAAATGTGACAGATTTAATACATTCTGATGTGAAGTCTGAGAAAACACTAGCTCAGAAGGTTGTTCAACAAACCCTGAAATGAAACCTGTGCGGTTTCCTTTGTGGTGCTTCCTGCCCCCCCGATGTCCCTTGCCCCTTCTAAAGGGAAATTTCTGTTGCTTTTCTTTCTATTGGGAGACCCCCTATCAGAGGTCCCCTCACTGTCAGTTACTGAGGAATCATCTCCTGACGTACTATAAGAAGATTCACCTATTTTTCAAAATAGATCGAGGTCTCTTTCTGTACGACTTGGCCCCGTCCTAACCTGATTAGTATCAGCAAACCTGACAGTCCGACTAAACTCGAAAGGTCTGCCTTGTTGATAATCCAAATAATCCCTGTGGAACTTTTTTTACGTTCCTTAATGGTTTTCTCATGTTCCATCAAATCATGGGAAAGTTTCTTGATATTATCTTGATATTTGGGCGAAGATTCGAACTTACCGACATCAGAACAAAGTGTCTTGATGTCCTGTATATTCGAATCAACCGTTCTTTCATAAAACTGAAGTAAAATATTCACAAATGACATGGACCCCAACTGTAAAGCCTCCTTCCAATCCTGGTTCAACTTTTCATCTGGTCTCCCAACTAGAGGTTGGAGACGATCTGAAGTCCACTGGGAGCCATATTCTGAGTAGAGTAAGCTCTAAACAGTTTGAGATGCCAAATGTTGGATCTAAGTGTTTTAAATGCCTTGGTAACAGAATGAAAAAACATATCACAATCCACCAACAGTGGTTCTGCCAAGTTATCCGGATCATTGCTTGGTGGGGTGTCGATCCCAAAAACACCTATATCCTGCCGATCAGCACATAATCCGGACAAAATATTATTGAGATCCATGCTGCGAATATAAGTTCCAAATGCCCACCCAATGAATATGATGAAACACGGAAAAATAGTAAAGGAATACTGCAAAAGCTAAGGACCAAAGGTCCAAGATGTACCAGAAAGGATGATTCCCCAGTTATAGCAAATTCCAAATCCTATTAGTCCCACTAAAAGGGTCAAAGGAAAAAGGGAATCAGCAGGAAACACCAGCAATTCACAACCCAATACAGAAAAATTGTATAGTCCAAAAACCATCAAGACCACAAGAGCAATGTAGATTAATAAATCATAATAGTATCATAAAAAAGAAAAAATCATCCAAGAACAAAAAACAGTCCTACATAAGTAAATGAACAAAAATATGTGCATTTATTCTGTGGGACCAAGCAGTGGGTGTGTGTTCAGTTTCAATAATATAACAGCTATAAGCTGCAAAAATCAAGATACCTTTGTCAAAATGCAAATATAAAGAGCAAGACCTTTAAATAAGATTATCAAGGACATCCAATATCATAAAAAGGAGGACAAGATGTTCATCCACCAAGAATAGCAAAATATAGCTTGGTATAAAAATTTAAGAAAATCTGTTAGTGTAATAAATGGCCTTGACCATACATACAATATAGCCCATAACATCCATGAGAAAAAATACAGTTATATATATTAAGAAATCATACAAGCTCCTGTGGATATCATATCCAGATATTACCATGCATGAACAAAATGGTATGTCTCAAGTTGCTTCCACCACAACTGGAAAACAGTGTTGTTAGAGCTCAATTGAAGTTAAACAATAAGCTTAAAAGGATCAGGTTATCCATTATACTAAACTATTCCCAATAGAAAATATATCAGGACAAAAACTGCCCACATGAAGACAGTATAATGATGTAGTTATAATTCAAAGGCCTTGTCCTAACCTGGCATAGTTATCATCAAATTACACCAAAGTATGAATGAGGCACCTGAAAGGAGTCCTAAACAATAATAACATGTATGACACAGCACCTAAAGATCAGCAGCATAAGCATACAGGACCTGTATATATGAATATATACAATGGGATTTGTATTATGAAAACAGGGAAACTCTGACCCAACTCCTGATGTCTCCCAAAAAAAGTTTTGAAAAAAACAATATAATACAGTACAGAGAAAGTTTGAACCAAAAATCTAATGATATATTAGTTCAATTAGTGATACCTATATTATAAAACAAAATTATGGGACCCAATATTTGGCGCCAAAATCCCTGATATTTAGGACGTGGTCCATAAGACAAAAAAGTTAAGTAAATAACCTATACAAACACCAGTATGGATCAGAAACAGACAATATTCCATATAAGAAGTCATATGGAATAATAACCATTAATAAATATCAATACAAATGCCTTGGTTCAGTTCAAACAAATATTCTGAACATAATATATTCCCTTGACATTACATCAAACCTGAATCGTTGCTTAACCAAAATATTAACATTTTATCTTAAACTGATAGTCCACTAGTTCGGTGACTAGTAGTATGCCGTTCATGAAGAAAAAGTACCTATTAATCAATATTTGTAGGCCGAATCCCAAAACTCAGTTGAAGCAGAAAGGATTGAAGGTATAGTCCCGTTGCGCCAGTCCATAGATAAAAGTCACAAAAAATTTGAATGAGTCCGGCACCATAAAGTGTATACACACGATTACAGTACACACACTTATGCGTTGTTACACCAGCAAAAATTAACAAAGCGTTACGTAGTGAGTGTTTTCATAAGAGCATGGTCCATAATCTCTTTAGACATGCCCAAACCAAGTCCCTTTGGTCCAACACCAAAATAGTGAACACACCTTAATCCGATGTTACACCAACCAAGAATAATTTTAAAGTATCAAGATGTTGAGCCGCAATTTATTCATAAGACAAAGACATGTACATTGGCGCTTTACTCATATCCTGTCCGGTAAAACTAAATCCGACCGAACTGGCAAGGTAGAACACAGTCCCCAAGTACAATGGTAACGGAATATAACATTGATGGTAACATTAGCGTAGTGAGGGCCCTTGAAACACAAATGAAATAAAAGGACTTGGCCTTTAAATAAAGTCAAGAATATAAAGTATATAGCAAACCATCAATGAGACAAAGGCTTACCATATATTATATAGTGACAAACTTCACAAAACTGGTGAAAACATTAGAATTTCAGCATACGACTAATTCCAGGTTCAACTTTCCAGGTTTGATGTTTGAAGTCGAATAAAACAAAACGGCCCAACCCACAACAACGGATCCAAAAAGTCCACTTTATGAAGTAAGGCAATGGGCTAAACTTTCCAAATTCCGTATTCAGGAACAAAGTCGATGTCCATGACAAGTCCCCACAGTGAAAAATACACTGGATGGGTGCAAAAAATAAAAATACATAAACAGTCTTGTATCCACCTTGCAAAAGGAGATACTCCTCCACTGCTCGGTCCCACAGCAAGAATATTCAGAGACCAAACCAACAAAGTTCCATGCCCGGGGGAAATGCACGGTCCAAACCAAATGTAACCAAACAACCAAATAGACCAGCAAGAGCAGATGTGGAGGTAAATTAAAAATCCTTTATTAATACAGACCGGTTTCGGCAAATGTTGCCTTCTTCAGTGTAGGACAAAACAACAATGTCCCATCCATCACACATTAAATAAAAATAGTCAGCCAATAGGCCAACAGAAATCATGAATATTAATGATATATTTGCATATAGCTGTAGCCCAAAGATTTTGTAAAATTACTGGATCCTAATAATAATGAACATATTGGAGTATGAAAAAACAAGGTAACCTTCAAAAACATTAAATTACCCTGAACCAACCAATACATAAGAGATGGCAGTAAGCATATATTCCAAGGGAACAGATGTTTAGGGAAAAACTTGCAAAATATACATAGACTGTATTGAATCCCCAAATAACTGTCTGTGTGTTAATATGAAGTTCCATATACTACAATCAACAGTCAGACCAACAAGATGAAAAAAAGGGCACTACAATTTGTTCATGGACGAAGTTGTAAACAACAACATCATCATAATAAGTGACATGATATACAAACCCACCATATCATAATTGTCCATCATACCCTGGATCCCTAGAAGTGTAAATATACACTTCAAGAGTATAAACTGATCATCCATATCAAAATGATCCACTCTGGCTTCGTTATCCAAACAATACGTTTGACACATGAATGGTGCAAAAACCGAATAACAAAGTTGAAATGTGATACAATAACAATCCATAAGAAAAATACAAAAAGCTATGCCATGGCCAAATGGACCCACCCCAATCCAATGATTATACAAACTGTAAATAGAAAGACATGGAACAGGAGTTGGGACCCATACCGGAAAAAATGTATATATAATATTGAGTCAAAGGCCCAAGGAAATTCTGTGTTCCTACCTGTAGAACCAACTATGGGGCTCAATGATCATTTATAGTTGGTTCTACAGGTAGGAACACAGAATTTCCTTGGGCCTTTGACTCAATATTATATATACATTTTTTCCAGTATGGGTCCCAACTCCTGTTCCATGTCTTTCTATTTACAGTTTGTATAATCATTGGATTGGGGTGGGTCCATTTGGCCATGGCATAGCTTTTTGTATTTTTCTTATGGATTGTTATTGTATCACATTTCAACTTTGTTATTCGGTTTTTGCACCATTCATGTGTCAAACGTATTGTTTGGATAACGAAGCCAGAGTGGATCATTTTGATATGGATGATCAGTTTATACTCTTGAAGTGTATATTTACACTTCTAGGGATCCAGGGTATGATGGACAATTATGATATGGTGGGTTTGTATATCATGTCACTTATTATGATGATGTTGTTGTTTACAACTTCGTCCATGAACAAATTGTAGTGCCCTTTTTTTCATCTTGTTGGTCTGACTGTTGATTGTAGTATATGGAACTTCATATTAACACACAGACAGTTATTTGGGGATTCAATACAGTCTATGTATATTTTGCAAGTTTTTCCCTAAACATCTGTTCCCTTGGAATATATGCTTACTGCCATCTCTTATGTATTGGTTGGTTCAGGGTAATTTAATGTTTTGAAGGTTACCTTGTTTTTCATACTCCAATATGTTCATTATTATTAGGATCCAGTAATTTTACAAAATCTTTGGGCTACAGCTATATGCAAATATATCATTAATATTCATGATTTCTGTTGGCCTATTGGCTGACTATTTTTATTTAATGTGTGATGGATGGGACATTGTTGTTTTGTCCTACACTGAAGAAGGCAACATTTGCAGAAACCGGTCTGTATTAATAAAGGATTTTTAATTTACCTCCACATCTGCTCTTGCTGGTCTATTTGGTTGTTTGGTTACATTTGGTTTGGACCGTGCATTTCCCCCGGGCATGGAACTTTGTTGGTTTGGTCTCTGAATATTCGTGCTGTGGGACCGAGCAGTGGAGGAGTATCTCCTTTTGCAAGGTGGATACAAGACTGTTTATGTATTTTTATTTTTTGCACCCATCCAGTGTATTTTTCAATGTGGGGACTTGTCATGGACATCGACTTTGTTCTTGAATACGGGATTTGGAAAGTTTAGCCCATTGCCTTACTTCATAAAGTGGACTTTTTGGATCCGTTGTTGTGGGTTGGGCCGTTTTGTTTTATTCGACTTCAAACGTCAAACCTGGAAAGTAGAACCTGGAATTAGTCGTATGCTGAAATTCTTATGTTTTCACCAGTTTTGTGAAGTTTGTCACTATATAATATATGGTAAGCCTTTGTCTCATTGATGGTTTGCTATATACTTTATATTCTTGACTTTATTTAAAGGCCAAGTCCTTTTATTTCATTTGTGTTTCAAGGGCCCTCACTACGCTAATGTTACCATCAATGTTATATTCGTTACCATTGTACTTGGGGACTGTGTTCTACCTTGCCAGTTCGGTCGGATTTAGTTTTACCGGACAGGATATGAGTAAAGCGCCAATGTACATGTCTTTGTCTTATGAATAAATTGCGGCTCAACATCTTGATACTTTAAAATTATTCTTGGTTGGTGTAACATCGGATTAAGGTGTGTTCACTATTTTTGGTGTTGGACCAAAGCGGGACTTGCGAGTTTGGGCATGTCTAAAGAGATTATGGACCATGCTCTTATGAAAACACTCACTACGTAACGCTTTGTTAATTTTTGCTGGTGTAACAACGGCATAAGTGTGTGTACTGTAATCGTGTGTATACACTTTATGGTGCCGGACTCATTCAAATTTTTTTGTGACTTTTTATCTATGGACTGGCGCAACGGGGACTATACCTTCAATCCTTTCTGCTTCAACTGAGTTTTTTGGGATTCGGTCTACAAATATTGATTAATAGGTACTTTTTCTTCATGAACGGCATACGACTAGTCACCGGAACTAGTGGACTATCAGTTTAAGATAAAATGTTAATATTTTGGTTAAGCAACGATTCAGGTTTGATGTAATGTCAAGGGAATATATTATGTTCAGAATATTTGTTTGAACTGAACCAAGGCATTTGTATTGATATTTATTAATGGTTATTATTCCATATGACTTTTTATATGGAATATTGTCTGTTTCTGATCCATACTGGTGTTTGTATAGGTTATTTACTTAACTTTTTTGTCTTATGGACCACGTCCTAAATATCAGGGATTTTGGCGCCAAATATTGGGTCCCATAATTTTGTTTTATAATATAGGTACCACTAATTGAACTAATATATCATTAGATTTTTGGTTCAAACTTTCTCTGTACTGTATTATATTGTTTTTTTCAAAACTTTTTTTGGGAGACATCAGGAGTTGGGTCAGAGTTTCCCTGTTTTCATAATACAAATCCCATTGTATATATTCATATATACAGGTCCTGTATGCTTATGCTGCTGATCTTTAGGTGCTGTGTCATACATGTTATTATTGTTTAGGACTCCTTTCAGGTGCCTCATTCATACTTTGGTGTAATTTGATGATAACTATGCCAGGTTAGGACAAGGCCTTTGGATTATAACTACATCATTATACTGTCTTCATGTGGGCAGTTTTTGTCCTGATATATTTTCTATTGGGAATAGTTTAGTATAATGGATAACCTGATCCTTTTAAGCTTATTGTTTAACTTCAATTGAGCTCTAACAACAGTTTTCCAGTTGTGGTGGAAACAACTTGAGACATACCATTTTGTTCATGCATGGTAATATCTGGATATGATATCCACAGGAGCTTGTATGATTTCTTAATATATATAACTGTATTTTTTCTCATGGATGTTATGGGCTATATTGTGTGTATGGTCAAGGCCATTTATTACACTAACAGATTTTCTTAAATTTTTATACCAAGCTATATTTTGCTATTCTTGGTGGATGAACATCTTGTCCTCCTTTTTATGATATTGGATGTCCTTGATAATCTTATTTAAAGGTCTTGCTCTTTATATTTGCATTTTGACAAAGGTATCTTGATTTTTGCAGCTTATAGCTGTTATATTATTGAAACTGAACACACACCCACTGCTCGGTCCCACAGAATAAATGCACATATTTTTGTTCATTTACTTATGTAGGATTGTTTTTTGTTCTTGGATGATTTTTTCTTTTTTATGATACTATTATGATTTATTAATCTACATTGCTCTTGTGGTCTTGATGGTTTTTGGACTATACAATTTTTCAGTATTGGGTTGTGAATTGCTGGTGTTTCCTGCTGATTCCCTTTTTCCTTTGACCCTTTTAGTGGGACTAATAGGATTTGAAATTTGCTATAACTGGGGAATCATCCTTTCTGGTACGTCTTGGACCTTTGGTTCTTAGCTTTTGCAGTATTCCTTTACTATTTTTCCGTGTTTCATCATATTCATTGGGTGGGCATTTGGAACTTATATTCGCAGCATGGATCTCAATAATATTTTGTCCGGATTATGTGCTGATCGGCAGGATATAGGTGTTTTTGGGATCGACACCCCACCAAGCAATGATCCGGATAACTTGGCACAACCACTGTTGGTGGATTGTGATATGTTTTTTCATTCTGTTACCAAGGCATTTAAAACACTTAGATCCAACATTTGGCATCTCAAACTGTTTAGAGCTTACTCTACTCAGAATATGGCTCCCAGGGGACTTCGTATACGTCTCCAACCTCTAGTTGGGAGACCAGATGAAAAGTTGAACCAGGATTGGAAGGAGGCTTTACAGTTGGGGTCCATGTCATTTGTGAATATTTTACTTCAGTTTTATGAAAGAACGGTTGATTCGAATATACAGGACATCAAGACACTTTGTTCTGATGTCGGTAAGTTCGAATCTTCGACCAAATATCAAGATAATATCAAGAAACTTTCCCATGATTTGATGGAACATGAGAAAACCATTAAGGAACGTAAAATTAAAAAGTTCCACAGGGATTATTTGGATTATCAACAAGGCAGACCTTTCGAGTTTAGTCGGACTGTCAGGTTTGCTGATACTAATCAGGTTAGGACGGGGCCAAGTCGTACCAGAAAGAGACCTCGATCTATTTTGAAAAATAGGGGTAAATCTTCTTATAGTACGTCAGGAGATGATTCCTCAGTAACTGACAGTGAGGGGACCTCTGATAGGGGGTCTCCCAATAGAAAGAAAAGCAACAGAAATTTCCATTTAGAAGGGGCAAGGGACATCGGGGGGCCAGGAAGCACCGCAAAGGAAACCGCACAGGTTTCATTTCAGGGTTTGTTGAACAACCTTCTGAGCTAGTGTTTTCTCAGACTTCACATCAGAATGTATTAAATCTGTCACATTTTATATTGTCCAAGGAACAAATAGCTTTACTGAACAAAGGATTGAATTATATTCCTTCCTTTTTCTCTCAGGAATACCACATCATCCAGGATTTACAGGTTTTTTGCCGTACTCTTAATTTAAAATTGTTTTTTGCTGAGGATAGTTCTGGAATATCTGATGAGTTTTGGTTTGGCAAGTCATCTTTTCAACCACCCATGAATAAATATGTTTCCATATTCATGGACTCAATTCTGAGGGACTTACATTTTGAGAACCAAGGGCATGTTATGCTAGGAAGCAATCTTACCAATGATGACAAGCTAGCTTTAGACCAACTATGTAATAATAGGGATATCATTGTTCTCTCAGCTGACAAAGGGGGAGCTGTGGTGGTTCTTAATACTGTTGATTATATACAAGAAGGGTTGACACAACTATCGGACAAAAAATGTTATATGCACATGCCTATAGACCCCACACCCATTTTTTAAAGAAGAAATTGATTCTTTTTTGAAGTTGGCCTGTGAGGAGGGGATTATTAGTAAGAAATGTTTGTCTTCATTGATGGTGTCTGAACCTTCCAAGCAGATTTTGTACCTTTTACCTAAGATTCATAAATCTTTACATAAACCACCCGGCAGACCTATTGTCTCTGGAATAGGATCTCTTACTGAACCTCTCTCTGCATTCCTCATGAAATATCTCAAGCCACTTTTAGGTTTGATTAGGGCAAGATTGCAGGACACTACCCAATTCTTACAGATTATCCAAGATACTCAGTTGGAACCAGGGTGGTATATGTGTACTTTAGATGTAAAAGCCTTATACACCAGTATACCACACTGGGCAGGTTTACAATCCCTTCAATACTGGCTAGAGAGGGCAAATCTCTATACACCAGGGTTTAATACCCTACTTATTTGTATGTCAGAACATGTACTCAACAAAAATGTCTTATATTTTGAAGGCCAATGCTATTGGCAACTGCAAGGTACGGCCATGGGAGCATCTTTTGCTCCCATTTATGCTGATCTTTTCATGGCCTATTTTGAGGAGTACATGATATATGACAACTCACATAACATCTACCAGGTGGAGATGGATATCTGGCGACGTTATCTGGATGACTGCTGGTTAGTGTGGCGTGCGGATTTGGGTTACTTGCATGAATTTGTCGAATACCTTAATAGTAATATATGGGGACTGGAATTTTCAGTAACATATGACCAAAATACAATTAATTTTTTGGATGTTACTGTCTCGAGAAATCATGATTATACCCTATCTACTAAGGTGTTTCGCAAGTACCCACAATATAATACCTTGCTTCATGCTTCCAGCATGCACCCACGCCACACTATCAGAAGTATCCCAGTGTCACAGTTCATATGGATTAAACGTCTTAGTTCGAGGGACGAGGAATATCAAGCAGCCAGTATTGATCTGAGTCAGAGGTTTGCCTACAGGGGTTATGATCATCAAGATATCAACCTAGCCAGATGTAGGGTAAACCAAATGAATAGGGAACAATTATTAGTGTACAAAACCAAGAACAAAAATACATCTTGTACTCCCATTAGGTGTGTTACGACTTATGGAAGAAACATCAACATGGTCAGAAATATCATTAACAAACATTGGAACATCTTACTGGCCAATGACCAACTCAGGCCAGTTTTGGGACAACAATGTCGGTTTTCGTACAAGCGGGGGAGAACTTTGGGCTCATATTTGTCACATTTTAAACATATGGTTAGTGGAGGGGTTATTTATAAACAACTTACACTACAAGGTGATGAGCTATTCGGTTCTTTTCCCTGTGGCCATTGTGGTTCTTGTTCATATATGCCTAAATCAAAGGAATTCTCAAGTCGTAATACCACCCAGATATTCAATATTAAAATATTTGGTAACAGTAGCAGTGATTGGGTAGTGTACCTAGCTTCTTGTCATTGTGGTGCATTCTATATAGGCCAAACTTCAAGGGCCCTTAGATCTTGAATGAATGAACATCGTAGTGATATTAGAAATCACAAAGTGACTAGTGCTTTGTATCAACATAGTTTGAAACATCCACAGGCTAGATTCAATTTTACGATTATAGATCGTATCACTGGTGATAGAAGTCATAAACAGGGCTGGCATGGCCTATTAGACCACAAAGAGAGATTGGATAGTTACGTTAGGGGGTCTGTTTTACCCTGGGCTCAATGATCATTTATAGTTGGTTCTACAGGTAGGAACACAGAATTTCCTTGGGCCTTTGACTCAATATTATATATACATTTTTTCCGGTATGGGTCCCAACTCCTGTTCCATGTCTTTCTATTTACAGTTTGTATAATCATTGGATTGGGGTGGGTCTATTTGGCCATGGCATAGCTTTTTGTATTTTTCTTATGGATTGTTATTGTATCACATTTCAACTTTGTTATTCGGTTTTTGCACCATTCATGTGTCAAACTTATTGTTTGGATAACGAAGCCAGAGTGGATCATTTTGATATGGATGATCAGTTTATACTCTTGAAGTGTATATTTACACTTCTAGGGATCCAGGGTATGATGGACAATTATGATATGGTGGGTTTGTATATCATGTCACTTATTATGATGATGTTGTTGTTGTTTACAACTTCGTCCATGAACAAATTGTAGTGCCCTTTTTTTCATCTTGTTGGTCTGACTGTTGATTGTAGTATATGGAACTTCATATTAACACACAGACAGTTATTTGGGGATTCAATACAGTCTATGTATATTTTGCAAGTTTTTCCCTAAACATCTGTTCCCTTGGAATATATGCTTACTGCCATCTCTTATGTATTGGTTGGTTCAGGGTAATTTAATGTTTTTGAAGGTTACATTGTTTTTTCATACTCCAATATGTTCATTATTATTAGGATCCAGTAATTTTACAAAATCTTTGGGCTACAGCTATATGCAAATATATCATTAATATTCATGATTTCTGTTGGCCTATTGGCTGACTAATTTTATTTAATGTGTGATGGATGGGACATTGTTGTTTTGCCCTACACTGAAGAAGGCAACATTTGCCGAAACCGGTCTGTATTAATAAAGGATTTTTAATTTACCTCCACATCTGCTCTTGCTGGTCTATTTGGTTGTTTGGTTACATTTGGTTTGGACCGTGCATTTCCCCCGGGCATGGAACTTTGTTGGTTTGCTTATCCCACCAAGGGCACAGTCATGGACAGAATCCTGTCACCCAAAGCCAAGTCTGGGGTCTGGTGCGTAGCAAGTTCTGCAAGGAATTGGGGGATCTGCTATGTCAGCTTGAGGGCCACATGGCACAATTAGAGGGTCAGCCTGCCCCCCTGCTCTGCCCTCAGCATAATCACCTTTGGGACCATGAAGGTGCAGTGGTAACTGCCCATGGGTGGGAACCTCAGTCCCACTACATCCATTTGGGGGATTGTGGGCTTCTGATTAACAAACACCCTTCCCCATCCAAGGTGTTTACCCCCCACATGTGTCATATACTGCCACTGTATGCTGTCTTGTCTGTCTTGTCTGTCTTCCTACCCAACCTACCTCCCCAAATATACCTACTATTCTTCCCCAACATCCCACTCTCACCTTAAAAAAAAGGGGGCAATCTGTTCCCCCAAAAAAATGTCGCCTCATACATGGCTGTCCATTTTGCACGTGTGTCCACTGGACACTTGTAATCTTGTCTAATTGGTTTCACAACAGATTATTGTTGTCCTCACCACTCTCTATCAGGGGTTTGAGTGACCAAATTTACCTCCAAGTTCAGTATATATGCACAGCTGTTGCTGTAGAAGAAATGGACCACTATGAACCTTCCCTATACCCATCCTACACATACCTAGATATCTTTCATATTGTTTTACCCTCTCCATGCCCTGTTTTTCACCACTTTCCTCTCACCCCTTTTTTCTTAGCGCCTGAGTAAGTGGGAGTAAGCAGTAGTAAGCGGGACTAAGCCTGTTTCCACAGTGCTAAGCGATGTATACACAGATTAAGCACGTTTAAGGCTAACTGTCTGCATGTATATTTAACTGAAACTTAGCATTGCTTACCACTGTGCAAACTCATGGAAACCTGCTTACAACTGCTTAAAAGTGCCTTATTCACTCTGTATCCAATAGCTCTTGTTCTGCCCAACAACAAAATAAGTAGCCCTTGCAAGACTTGAACCCAAGACCATGCACACCATAACTGCAGCAATTCATTGCTAAACCATCCAAGCTACAGATATGCTGGATGTTTAGTCAAACATATCATGCAGCACAGTCATTTAACAGTAGGGAAAATGTATATATATATATATATATATATATATATATATATATATATATATATATATATATATATATGTCTGTGTGTAGAGAAAGATAGAGAGATCTACATCCACATTTATATCCACATATATGCATACATACATATATATAGAAAAGTGAATAAATGTGTGAGTGTGTGTATGTATGTATATATATATATATATATATATATGTATGTGTGTGTATATATATATATATATATATATATATATATATATATATATATATATATATATATCAATATACAGAAATATATGACAGCTACAAACAGATGTAATCAGAGGGTCATGCTGCTGCCCACTAGAAGTCTAAGTCTGAACATGCACTCACTGGAAGTATTCCTTAAAATGGGGAACTATGACATCTGTGCTGTAACAGAGATCTGATTAAAGTCAGCAGGAAGCACCCCTGCACTACCAGCCTATAACTCATTCCACAGCTTTTGGCTGCAGAACTTGGAATGAAGCTCCAAAGGTGGTGGTATTCCCATATTCATTAAGGATGCACACACCTCCAGAGTGGTAGACCAATATTATGCATTACAGATCCAGCAGGCATAGCTAACACTGGGTAAGACAGTGGTTCAGGTTGTGGCCTGCTATAGGTCCTCAAGCATGTCCCCAAGACTCACACTCCATCTTCCTAAATACCCTGGAGAATATTAGTGTCCAACGTAATACTCTCATACTAGTTGACTTCAACTACCTCACCATTAACTGGGAAAGCTACTCGTGTACTGATGCACATGCCCATCACATCGACATGTTCCTTCCTAACATGGGTGACTGTTGCTCTACACCAATAGTCAACTTCTACCTTGTTATATCTGAACACAAAGTAATCACCTTTGGAAATCCAGAGTCCCCCCGCCCCACCGCACAGGTAACCACCATGAAAAGCCTTTCCAAAGTTAACTATGGCCTCATAAAAACAGAGGTGGCTAACCTCTCAGCAGCCATGCAAATGGAGATTAGTTGCATGAGAGCTGAATCAAACAACAATGCACTCTGAACACGTACAAAAATGCATGGATACTGCCATACCAAATACAACCAGGACCCTCACCTCCAAAAAAGAGGAAGCTGATCTGGTGGTCCCCTGCCATAAAGAAACTGTACAACAGAAGGAGTATACCAATATGGAATAAGGTGAAGTCCCAAGACTGGAAATAAACCCTTATCAGCCTCAATTAAAAGTTGAGATCCCTCATCAAATACTACAAAGTTACCTGTGAGAACAGAATTGGAGTACATTGTAAAGAAAACCACAGGGCCTCATACAGTTATGTAAAGATTCTCCATGGCAATACCAAGATTTGTTCTGAGCTACTAGACAATGGTATTTTCCAGACTGAGCCAACAAATAATGCCAATATACTGGCTGACATCTTAACTGCAAACCTTATCCCTCTCTCCCCCCAAAGGGCCAATCACAATACCAGCATACTGCCAGGCACCCAGTATTACTATTGCATAGGTTACAACATCACTATCCATAGCCAAGAATACAGCTTCTATGGGACCTTATACTATCCCTGGCTGTGTTCTACATGAACTACAGTGTGACCTGGCCCTCACCTGTGTGCCCTGTTCAAGCACAGTCTCACCTCAGGCTTTGTCCCTACTGAATTGTGCACTGCTACAGTCACCCCTCTCCTCAAATGAGGTGTGACTACAAACTCTAGCAAATACTGCCCCAACTGCCTGGCAAGTCTGTTATGCAAAGCTATGGAATGCATCATCCTGCACCTAATGAACAGGGATATGGGAATCTGCAGACTCAGGAACCCACACAGTTTACTTTTTTAAAGGGTAGGTCATACCTGCTCAATCGTCCTGGTCAACTTCTTGGCGTCAGTCACCTGAGCTGTGAATGAAAGCAAGGTGGCACATACTGCCTACCTTGATCTGGACAAAGCTTTGGATAACATTCCCCACTCAGGAGTCATGCAAAGACTGACTAAGATAGCCATCAACTCATATATCACTAGGTGGCAACAGAGACACAAAAACAGGGGTATATTGGACATACTGCTGTCATACATGGAGATAGTTGCAGATGTCACTGGGTTTGTTGTAACATCCTTTATGAGGAATATGACATTGGTAATACCAATAAATGTGAGTATTTACTGAATGAATTCTCCAGAGTCTATGACTGATTTACCAAGGACAACAACTGTCTGGGTAACAGACAAAACATAACAGGCGGACATGTGGCCAGTCTGTGGACAGCATGCCAGTGGAGAGGTATGTCAGAAACATATCACTGTGAGTTGTGATGCCAATCAATAAATGCATGTACACACAATCCTTGACAATCTACCAATCCACCATGTGTATAACAGCACTGATGACATAGAATCTGCTCACAAATCTGGGGATATGTCCCCCATGTTGTTTGGCTGTCTCCACATGTCCTGTCCTGTGATGTATTGCCACCTTCTGTATGTGAATCTGTACACCACCTCTGTAATGCCCCTCACACAGGCAAGGAAAAGGGGCAAGGCCCTCATTAAGGAATGTCCCATATGTCAGAACTAGCAGCAGTGTCCAGCTCCACAGCACAATACAATGTGGGCAACAACATAGTGGTATGGTTATAGCAATACCTCACATCTGTACAGAAGACAGACAGAAAGTAGATAGCCAACAGGTTATGCATTTGGATGAATGTTTTGAAAGATAGATGTTTGAAACTGAAAGGTATGCCATTACAACATGGCAGCAGTCCTCAATGACATGTCCATAAAACGTAGTCTACAGTTGATATGCACATATCAGATCAATCTATATATCTATATATCTATATATATGCATATATCTATATATATATATATATATATATATATATATATATATATATATATATGTGTGTGTGTGTGTGTGTGTGTGTGTGTGTGTGTGTATATATATATATATATATATATATATATATATATATATATATATATATATACATATACATATATATATATATATATATATATATATATATACATATATATATATATATATATATATATATATATATATATATATATATATATATATATATAGATATAGGTTCATAGGTTCATACTAGGCTATCTGCCCAAGGGCATTTATAAGCCTAGCCCAAAGTTTTGTGGCTTTCGCCACCCCTTTAGTTTGGAGGATACTATGCCCATTATTTTGCTGTGCCTCTGTCAAGCAGTGACACTGAGATAATCCCTGGGGTATATCTGCAATCTCCCATCCATTGGTCAAGATTTCTCTTGAACAAAGCCAGCGAGGTGCTCTGCCTCACATGTACCGGGATTTTGTTCCACAGCATAGGGAGTCTCTGGGTGATGAATCTGTCCCTCCAGCATGTCCTATTAATAACCGTGTCAAGGTTTAAGTCTCCCACCCTTGTAGTTCTGTGGGATCTAGATTTTTTGAGGTGAAGCATGTTCATCAATTCTGGGTTGGACATGGCCTTGTATGTCAGGCATAGGTCACCTCTGAGCAGATGGTAAGCGACTGAATAGAGCTGAAGTTCCTTCAGTCGGGCAGCATAGGACATATTTTTGAGACCCTTTATCCTTTTGGTGAGGAACTTTTGGGGCCTTTCCAGTTGCTGCAGGTGTCGTGTCAGATACATTCCGAATGGGTCATTGTACTCAATCATTGGTCTGATGAGTGATGAGTACAGGGGGACGATGACTTCCCTTGATCTGGATGTGAATCCCTTCATAATCAGGTGGGCAATGTAGAAGGTCTTCCTAACTACTTTGGCAATGTGAGTGTCAAATGAAAGGTTACTGTCAACCTGGGTCCCCAGATCCCTGATAACCTCTTCTGTGCTTAGTTGGTTGCCGCCTATATGGTAGCTAGGGGTAACCTTGTTTTTCCCGAAGGGTATGACTATGCATTTTTTGGCGTTTAACTTTAGGCCGTGGCTCTGGCACCAGTTATCTGTTTCTATAAGACCCTTCTGAAGGATATCTGTGTCAGATGTGTTCTCAACTATGGCACCCAGTTTGCAGTCATCTGCAAATTTTGTCAGCCATAATCCTCCTGTGTTTGCTTGTACTTCTGAAAAGTAGATGCCGAACAGGAGAGGGCCCAGGACTGAGCCCTGTGGGACACCACTTGTGACAGGCTTTGAGTCTGACATGGCGCCAGCAACTCTGACCCTGTGGGTTCTGTCACTTAGCCAGTTTGCAACCGATCTTGTGACGTATGGGTTTACATTTAAGCTGATGAGTTTTTCAATGATACCTGAGTGGGGTATTGTGTTGAAAGCCTTTGCCAGGTCGCGGTAGGCTGTGTGGACTGCCTTTCCCTCATCAATGGCCTTGGTGACTGTCTCGAAAAAGTCAACCAAGTTTAAAAGGCATGATCTGCCTTTGACAAAGCCGAACTGGGTCGGATCCAAAGTCTGCAAGTCTCCTATGTCTTTATTTATGAGTTCCATTATGATCCTCTCCATAGCTTTGCAGATCAAGCTTGTCAAGCTGATGGGACAGTAATTTCCCAGGTCGGTGGAAGCACCGCCTTTGTGAAGTGGGACCACAGTTGCCATACGCCACTCCTTAGGCACGTATCCTGAGGTGAGGCTAAGATTATACAGCTGCCCTAACTGCGGGTTTAATTCCTCATTGAGTTCGTGGAGCACACATCCGGGGACACCATCTGGTCCCATGGATGCTGTGTTTTTTGCCTTGGAGAGAGCAGTTCTCACCGGAGCATTAGAGATGTTTGGGGGGCTATAATTCTCTGGTATAGATATCTATACTCATATATGTCTATCTGAATTAACCGAAACTGCAAATGACCGACAGTGAGATAACCGACACCGGAAGATTGACAACAGAGAAGACCGACAGTTGAGAATTCTGACCCTGAGAACACCGACATGTTAAGGTAAGTTTGCAATAGGGACAGACGTTAGGGTCAGGCTGTGGGTAAGGTAAGTGTGTGATAGTGACGGAAGTTAGGGTAGGGTGCGGGTGAGGTAAGTGTGCGATAGTGACGGACTTTAGGTTTAGGGGCAGGTTAAGTGAGTTAGGGTTAGGGTGCGGGTAAGGTAAGTGTTCGATAGTGACTGACTTAAGGGTTAGGGGCAGACTAAGTGAGTTAGGGTTAGGGTGTGGGTAAGGTAAGTGTGCGATAGTGACGGACCTTAGAGTTAGGGTTTGGGTTAAGGTTAGTGCATATATAGTTGTGTATGTAAGATTTAGTGTAGGTTTGTAAGGTTTTTGGAGTGCTTGTGTTGTGTGTGTGTTTTTCGGGAAAGTTCTTTGTTTTGTTGATTGTCGGGATTGTGGTTTGTTGGGCATGTGAAGTTTCATGTTTTTGAACTTTTGGGTTTGTCATGTCGGTTATTTAGTTGTCCGTGTTTTGGCGTGTCGGTGTTATCAGGTAGACCCATATATATACATATATATATATATATATATATATATATATATATATATATATATATATATATATATATATATATATATATATATATATATATATACACCCACGGTTCCCTATCAGAAGCCTGAAACACTATAAGCCTGAAAATCAAAATCCTGAAACCAAAAGCCTGAAACTTCAAAATCCCGAAAACCCAAAATCCTGTAACTCAAAATCCTGAAAACACAAATAATGCTAATATGTCTCTATAAAGACACTAATATCTACCAACTGACCCTGACCCTAACCATAAGGTCCGTCACTATCGCACACTCACCTGACCCGAGTCCTAACCCTAACTCACTTAAACCGCCCCTAACCCCAATATTTGTCACTATTGCATACATGCCTAACCTGCGCCCTAACTCTAACTCACTTAAACCGCCCCTAACCCTAACAGAAAACCAACCGCACACTTACCTGAACCCAACGCATGACCTAACACCACAGGGCTAACAATAGCAAAGCCACAATGACGTCAGTATGTCATTTTTTTGTGTTTTCAGGATTTTGAGTTTCAGGATTTCGGGTTTTCGGGATTTTGAATTTTCAGGCTTTTGGTTTTAGGATTTTGATTTTCAGGCTTATAGTGTTTCAGGCTTCTGATAGGGAACCACACCCACACACACAAACACACACACACACACACACACACACACACACACACACACACACACACACACACACACACACACACACACACACACACACACACACACACGCACACACTATCTGCCCTAGGGCATTTATAAGCCTAGCCAGAGTGTGTTTGGCTTTTGCCACCCATTTTAAATTAATTTTGCTATGCCCTTTTTCGAGGTTAGTATACTGTGCCTCTGTCTAACAGTGACACAGAAGTGATACCTGGGGTAAACCTACGATCTCCCATCCACTCATCAAGATTCCTCTTGAAGAAAGTCAATGAGGGACTCTGCCTAACCTGGACTGGGATTTTATTCCAGAGTGAAGGGACCCTCTGGGTTATGAATCTGTCCCTCCAGCATGTCCTATTTATTTCAGTGCTGAGATTCAAGTCTCTCGAGCGCATGGCTCAATGGGATTTGGATTTTCTGAGGTGCAGCATGTCCATTAATTCCAGGTTGGACATGGCTTTATATGTCAGGCACAGATCACCTCTGAGCAGGCGGTATGCCACTGAGTAGAGCTGGAGTTTCTTTAACCGGGTATGGCATCTGTTTGAGCCCTTTGATCCTCTTGGTGAGGTACTTTTGGGGTCTTTCCAGTTGCTGCAGGTGTCTGGTAAGGTACATCCCAAAAGGGGCATTGTACTCAATTATGGGCCTGATGAGGGATGAGTAAAGAGGCACGATGACCTCCCTGATCTATAAGTGAATTCCTTTATGGTTAGGTGGGCAATATAAAATGTTTTTCTAACCACATTGGCCACGTGGTTGTCAAATGAGAGATTGCTATCAACTTGGGTCCCCAGGTCCCTAATTACTTCTTCTGTACTTAATGGATTACCACCTATGTGGTAATTTGTAGCACTTTGTTTTTGCCAAAGGGATGACTATACACTTTTGGCATTTAGCTTGAGGCCATGGCTCTGGCACCAGTTGTCTGTTTCTATGAGGCCCTTTTGGAGGATGCTTGCGTCGGCTGGAGAGTCGATTATGGCGTCCAGTTTGCAGTCATCTGCGAACTTGGTCAGCCACAGTCCTTCCGTGTTGGCCTGTACCTCCGAGAAATATATACCGAACAAGAGAGGTCCCAGGACTGAGCCTTGTGGGACACCACTTGTAACTGGTTTGGAGTCTGACATGGCTCCAGCAATTCTAACCATGTGGGTTCTGTCCTTGAGCCAGTTTGCAACCCATCTAGTGACATAGGGGTTTATATTTAAGCTTGTGAGCTTATCTATAATGCCCGAGTGGCGTATTGTATTGAAGGCTTTTGCGAGGTCCAGGTAGGCTGTGTGGACCACCTTCCCCTCGTCAATGGCCTTGGTGACTGTTTCAAAGAAATTGACCAGGTTTAAGAGGCAGGATCTGCCCTTAACAACGCCAAACTGGGTAGGATCCAGTGTCTGTAGGTCACCAATATCTTTATTTATGAGGTCCATGATGATCCTTTCCATAGCTTTGCAGACCAAGCTAGTCAGGCTTATGGGGCGATAGTTTCCAGGATCCGTTGAGGCACCACCTTTGTGGAGAGGGACCACTGTTGCTGTCCGCCACTCTTTGGGTACATATCCTGTAGTAAGGCTGAGATTGAACAGTAGTTTTATGTTTTGGTTTAGCTCTTCTTGGAGTTCATGTAGGACGCAGCCCGGGACACCGTCTGGTCCCATTGATGCTGTGTTTTTTGCTTTGGAGAAAGCGGCTCTTACCTGAGCATCTGAGATATCAGAGGGGCAGCACTCTGCTGGGATAGATATTTTCCCTTTTGGTGGGGAGGGGGGGGAGAAGTTTGCGCTGAACCTGTCAGCTAACATGTTGGCAATGTCTGTGGGTTTGGTGTATTTTTTGTCATTTTGGGCTAATTCTGAGCATATCTGGGAATTCCCACCCAGGTTACTAACATAACTAAGGAAAGCCTTGTGATTATCCTTAGTGTCCTGTGCAATTTTTCTCTCGAAGCTGGCCTTAGATGATTTTATGAGTGCCCGTAGTTTTTTGCTAATACTGATCAGAGATGCCTTCCCTTTTTGGGATTTTGCTCTATCATGTAGTAGCTTCCTCCTTCTATTGTATAGTTTGTTTATGGCTGGGGTCCACCAGATAGGACATCTGCCTTTGGGAGATTGGGTCTTGGTTTTATTTGGGATTGCATGATCCATGCATTCCTGAAGGTGTTCATAGAATGCGTTTATAAAGGATTCTGTGGTCTGGGCCATATTTTCCACAGGCCCGGGGGCTTTGAAGGATTCCACCTCGGTTTTGAGGAGAGTGAAATTTGATTTAGAGATGATTTTCACTGTGGATTTCTGGGCAGGGGGTGGGGTCGGGATGTGAATATCCAGTGAGATTAGTTTATGGTCTGATCTTACCAGTAAGGGATACACTTCTGGTCTGGAGCATAAAGTCCCCATGTTGGTGATGATCAGGTCCAGTATGTTTTCCCCTCTTGTGGGAGTGGTAACAAGTTTTCTAACAATATATATATATATATATATATATATATATATATATATATATATATATATATATATAGACATGAAGACACACACACACACACACACACACACACACACACACACACATATATATATATATATATATATATATATATATATATATATATATGCATACATCTCCCAAAATGCCCATACAAACATATGCTGCTGCTAGACCACCCATAATAACTGGGGCAGCATGCACAGTTGGTTAGAAAAGCAGCCATGACACTCACATCTGCCCCCCATAGTCCAAATAAATAAGTGAACAGTACACTGCTATAAAATCATGATAGGCCATACACAATGGCCAGACATACAACAACCGTTTAGCAAAACAAATAAAATGTCTGAACATAGCAAAGATAAATACAACCAGCTAGTAATTCACATATGTTTATTATACTCTGATGTCTTGGCCAAAGCCTTCAAGGAGTAAAACATTACCAGAAATACATGCCTTAATCACAAGAACTAATTAACACCTAATTACATAATTGAATACTCAACCTCCAATTTCACTCCTCATTTAACCCCCTATGGGATAAAGTATCACAGTTAATATTAATACATTGAGTTTGTACATAACAATTGTCCTTTTATGAATCATCCTGCTGAGGAACAGACATATTCAAAAACGATACCTTGGGACCCACTACTGTCCCCATGGTGAGATTTATTCAAATGCACGTCTATAGAACTGACATATTTCTTAGCAGTAATATGTCTCACATGTTCTAACAGCCTAGTTTTAAAACATGTGTTACTGTCGCCCACATAAAATATGTTACAAGGGCATGTAAGAGCATTCTCTATACACCAATCTCTTGAATGTACAGACTTCAACATGTTTCCCAGCCTTTCCCCTCGGCAGGAATTACAGCGCTAAATAAAGATAGACCAGTATACCTATCAACCTCCTACTGTATGACATCTGGACAAAGCCTGACATAATTGGAGGACAGAGGCCCAAATACGTGGCCATACTTGAAATATTTCTGTTATACACTGAAGAAGTTGCTGGTGTTACAGGGTTCGTTGTAACATATCTTTTCAGAGGGATATAAAGTCAGAAAAATAAATGGATGTTACCATTTACATAATGCAATCACCAGAGTATGCTACTGATTTGCCAAGGACAACACCTGTCTGAGGAACAGTCCATACATAGCAGGCTAACCTGTGGCCATTATGTAGATGGCCCTACAGTTGAGAGCTATGCAGAAACTAAACTTTGTCATACTGAAACCCATGCAGAAGTAGCATGTGCAGACAAACCCTGTTGAACTAGCAGTGTTCCAAACATATAACAGCAATATTCACATTCTGCCCCTAAGTCTTGAACCTTCCCCACCATTTAGTTGGCTTGTCTCCACAAGTCTTGTTGTAAGAGGTAGTAGCTCACACAATCCCAGGATGTCTTCTTTACAAGTAAGGGAGAAGGTCAATGCCCACATGGAGTACTCATTTATAGGAGTGTGTTGCCATGATATTGGCTATTGGAAGAACTACACAGCTGCTCTGCATGCAATTAGCAAGTGTGGAATCCCAATAGTTGCACAGGCCATCACCTGGTCATGAGTATCACCTACAAAAGCCATGCTGCCACCTATTCAGACTAGTTCTATCCCTGTAGTGCACAGAGAGAGAGAGAAAAAAAAACAAAATATAAACTGGAAAAGAGAAGAAAGAAAAAGAGGTAAGTGGAACATGTAAGTAGGTAATTGAATGTAGTACTTGGTCTGTAATAATGGATATATGATTTGGAGGAAAATATAGGTTCATAGGTAGGTACTAGGTTATCTGCCAAAGGGCATTTATATGCCTAGCCAAAGTGTCTCGGCATTCGCCACCCCATTGATTAATTAAGTGATCATCTGTCAAGCAGAGCCAATGAAGTGATCCCAGGGGTGTATTTTCTTTTACCCATCCACTCATCAAGGTTTCTCTTGAAGAGTGTTAGTGAGGGGCTCTGCCTGATGTAATTCGGAATTTTGTTCCAATGCATAGGAGGAGTCTCTGTGACAGGAATCTATCCCTCCAGCATGTTCTATTTATTGTTGTGGTGAGGTTTAGCTTCTTACTAGAGCACGTGGCTTGCAGTGACTTGGATTTCTTTAGGTGGGGCATGTCCATCAGGTCTGAGTTGGACATGACTTTGTAAGTCAGGCAGAGATCACCTCTGAGTAAGCGATATGCCAATGAGTACAGCTGGAGTTTTTTCAGTTGAGCTACATAGGACATATGTTTGAGGCCAGTAATCCTCTTGGTGAGGTAATTTTGTGGTCTTTACAGCGTCTTGTGAGGTACATCCCAAATGGGGCATTGTACTCGATGATGGGTCTAATGAGTGATGAGTAGAGGGGCACTATAACCTCTTTATTTCTAGATGCGAACCCTTTAGTAATTAGATGGGCCACATAGAAGGATTTCCTAACTACTTTAGCAATATGATTGTCAAAGGAGAGAATACTATCTACCTGGGTCCCCAGATCTCTTATTACTTCTTCTGTATTAAGGGGGCTGCCACCTATGTGGTAATTCGTGGGGGTGTTGTTTTTCCCAAACGAGATGACTATGCATTTTGTGGCATTCAGCTTGAGGCCATGACTTTGACACCAGGTGTCCGTCTCAGTAAGGCCCTTTTGGAGGATGTCCATGTCAGCTGGAGAGTCAATTATGGCTCCCAGTTTTCAGTCATCTGAGAACTTGGTTAGCCATAGTCCTCCTGTGTTTGCCTGTACTTCTGAGAAGTATATGCCGAACAGTAGGGGTCTCAGGACGAAGCCTTGCAGGACACTACTTGTGACTGGTTAATAGTCAGACCTGGAGCCCGCTATTCTTACCGTGTGAGTTCTGTCTGTAAGCCAGTTGGCAACCCATCTCATGATGTAGGGGTTTATGTTCAGGCTGGTGAGTTTTTCTGTAATACCTGAGTGGGGAATGGTGTCAAAAGCCTTGGTGAGGTCAAGGTAGGCTGCGTGAACCACCTTTCCCTCATCTATGGCATTGGTGACTGTCTCGAAGAAGTCAACCAGGTTTAGTAGGCATGATCTGCCCTTAACAAAGCCGAACTGGGTTGGGTCAAGTGTTTGTAGGTTCCCAATGTCTTTGTTAATGAGTTCCATGATGATGCGCTCCATAGCCTTGCAGACCAGGCTAGTCAGGCTTATGGGGCGATAGTTACCAGGGTCAGTTGTGGCCCCTCCTTTGTGGAAAGGAATAACCATTGCTGTAAGCCATTCTATGGGCACATAGCCTGTGGAGAGGCTGAGGTTGAACAGCGTGTTTAGGTGGGGGGTTAGTTTCTTCTGTAGTTCGTGCAAGGCGCAGCCTGGGACACCATCTGGTCCCATTGACACTGTGTTTTTGGCTTTTTAAAGGGCTGTTTTCACCTGTGTGTCTGTGATTTTTGGGACACTACACTTTTCTGGTATTGCTGTGGGCCCTTTTGGAGGTGAGAGGGGGTGAAGTTTGCACTGAATCTATCTGCCAGGATGTTGGCAATATCAGTAGGTTCAGTATATTTTGTGCTATTTTGCACTAGTTCAGTGCATATCTGTGAGTTGCCACTTAGATTCTAAACATAGCTAAAGCAGGCTTTGTGGTTATCTTTTGAATCCTTGGCTATTTTTCTTCTGAAGTTAGCCATGGATGATTTCATGAGAGACCTTAGTTTCTTACTGATACTGATCAGGGATGTCTTTCCTTCTTGGGATTTGCTTTTTTTTCTGAACTAGTTTCCTCCTTCTGTTATATAGCCTGTTTATTACAGGGGTCCACCAAACTGGTTTCCTTCTCTTAGATGAGTGAGTCTTGGTTTTGCTAGGGATGGCACGATCCATACATCCTTGTAGGTGCTCATAGAGTGCATTTGTAAAGGTTTCTGCATTTTGGGCAGCGTTATCCTTTAGTGTGGGGGCTGTGAAACTTACCACCTCTGTTTTAAGTAAGGTGAATTTTGCTTTAGAAAAGTTTTTACAGGGGTTTCCTTAGCTGGGGGTGGTGTTGGGGTGTGGACATAAACAGTGATTAGTTTATGGTCTGTTCTAACCAGTGACGGGTTGACCTCTGATGTGGAACACCTGTCGCCCATGTTGGTGATGACCTGGTCCAATATGTTTTAACCTCTGGTAGGGGAGTTTTCCAGCTGATCCAGGGCATTTGAGTCGATGAATTCCAGGAAGCGCTGGGCCTGGGAATTTGTACTCGAGTAGTTTTCCCAGTGAATGGTAGAATGGTAGGGTAATTGAAATCGCCCAATATCAGGATATCAGTAGGACCTTCATGTTTTCCAGTGTCTCCAGAAAGGTAGAGTGGTGGTCCTGGGTCATGGAGGGTGATCTGTAGCAGGCCGCAATTTGCATTGCAGATTTGCCCAATGTTAGTTGCACATGGATGATCTCAGAGGTATGCTGCGCCACTAACCTGGAGGTGTAGGTATCCTTGATGAATATAGATACACTCCCTCCTTTTGTGTTTCGGTCCGTGTTCTGTGGCCAAAACGTGTGGTATGAGTTGTAGCCCAGTAGTGCTGGGGTACTCTCTGGAGCCTTGAACCAGGTTTCAGTTAATGCACAGATGTCAACGTTCTCCATACTGAGGAGTGTTTTGAGCGCATGCATTTTGAGATTTAAACTCCTTGCGTTGAGTAACATAACCCTCATTTTTTTGTTAATTGTGCTGTTTATGGAGGTGGGTTTGACTTTTTAGCATTGCCTAAAAAGGCACTATGGGGGCAGCAAGAGCCTTGGCCAGTATTCGAAAGCCTAGGGGTGACAGGTGCAAGCCATCTCTTGCGAAGCAACTCTGCTTGTTGAGCATGTCATCCCATGCTGACAGACACTGGATCCCCTTTGAATGACACCAGAAGCTTAGCCAATTGTTGAAATTGATCATTTTTTCTTTATACTGAGGTGTCATTCTTGGTGAGGGCAGGATGCTACTCAGGGTCAGGGTCATACCAGCCTGGGCTACATGATCAGAGAGCTCTTCCATGTCTCTTTTCATGTAATCCAGGGAGGTACGTCTTAGGTTATTCACACCAACATGAACAATGACAGAGTCATATTTGTACTTGTTCTGGAGTGACCTGAGTGCTTGTGTTATGTGGCGGATTCTGGCTCCCGACAGGCAGCTAACATTAACCTTCTGCTTGTCCAGCCTAGTTAGTGGGACGTCAGTGTGCCTGACTATAGATTCACCTATTACTAGTGTGTTAGGTATGTTATCTTGTCTTAAGGGCTGTGACTGTGCGGCACACTGATTTTGTGTTTTATGTGTTGTCTGGTTTGTGACGGGAGGCGCAGGTTGTTTGGGTTTCTGCTTTGGAAGTCTCTGATGCTTTTGCAGGATTTTATTTAGATCCTCCGAGTATGATTTTGTGTATTTATGTGTGTTTTTTGCCAGTGCTGTTTTAGTAGGTTTGTGTGTGGCTGGAGGTGTGGTGCAAGTGTTAACCTTCTCCTCTTGAAAGTCTGTTCCAGTCTTGAGTGGAGACAGCTTAGCTTCCAGTTTGGCTGTATAATTGCATCTCTTGCATATGTTATTGTTTTGTGGTAGGAGGAGAGGGTTGTCTGTGTACATGAGGCAGTTGTAACATTGCCTCAGGATACCCAGATTCACCAGCTGGACTGGAGAGTGCACCTGAAGTTGGCCTTTGGTCATGCCTTAATAGTAGGGTGAGCTGCTTAGTCGCTTGGTTGGTGATGGGTGAATAAAGAGCCTTACCCTGCTCGGCAATCAGTGTCAGGGTATATTAGTGCTTGCTATTAGGTCTGAGCAAGTGCTGGGCAGTAAGATGCTTTAGAGTGCTTATGTTGAGAGTTAGAGTAGTTTCAAGGGAAAAACTGAAGAGGAGACTTAGTGGAGCCGGGAATAATTTAACCGTAGCTAACACGCACTGCCCGGTGCGCAAAACTGTTCAAACGTGGTTTTTATAGTAGGAAAATGAAAGAGATAGAAATGATCCCAGAATGGCCAATAAACTACTTACTTCTGGGCTGGAACCACTCCTTCAGGGACAGATAGGTTGCTCAAAGCTCTCCTCTCTCACAGGTGAACAGAGAAACTTCCTTCTATCCAAGTAAGGTATGGGCAACTCAGAAACTAGTATCAAAGCCCTGAATTCAGCACTGGCTGGAAAACTGGACTATACTAGCTTAGAAAGGTGGGAAACAAGGAATGTTTTTGGATTTTTTGTTTTCTTGAAATGATGAAGCAAAAACAGTAAAAAATACACTTAAAACAGCTTTAAACCACTATAAACGTGTGTAGCCTACAACAGCTAAACAAATTATTTAAACAAAAAACAACTTTTTAAAAGTGCAGGCAGTCAGATAAGTACAATATGTAAAATAAACAAGCTTTTAAATCACAACAAATGCTGGAAAATCTGTGTTTAGGCGAAAAACAAGTACAGCAAGAAAGTACAGAAAACTTATATTTAATCACTCCAACAAGACTTGCTGTACTAATGTCCTGCTAAACAGCTGTTATGGCCATAGCATCTGGCCCTCTCTGCAGTGGGAGAGATCACAGACATACCACTTAACTGTACAGATCTTCAAAAAATGTCCACATTTTACCATCATATATTTTTGGCTATTCCTCCTGAAACCTGTACTTTTCTGGCAAATAGCTGAGGATTGAAGTCATCACGTAATGACAAACACTTGAGTTTAAGACTCCACATCCTTAAGAATATTCACCATAATGCAAAATGTAGCATTTTACAAACTTCTTAAGTTTTTAACAGCAATGTTTAAAGTCTGTCCTTATTTATCCCCCCATTGTTTTAGGCTTTCTCCAGATGTGATGCTCTGAGAGATTGTGAGGTAGGATCACAGCTCAGGACCCTGACTCACCCTGGGAAAGGACAGCTCATATATGACAACTGCAGGGGTGTCTATCAAACAGTTGTGACTGTGCCACTCCTAGGCCAGATAATGGGATGTTTTCCATATCATTGTTACCTGTGATTATGAGTATGACACATGTTTGCCTTGTAAAGCTAAGAGACCTATAGGGGGCATGTGCATAGTATAGTACTGTTGCAGACGTGTGTTGAACTGCATGTGATATATTGAATTAATAACATTCAACTGTACAGTGTTCTGCTGGACAATAAGCACATTTGTGACTGATATCTGTAGCCACATACACATATACCTGTGTTATGTCAGCCAAACCATTGGCAGGTCTGTGAGCAATGACATTGTAACATAATAGCCTACGTATGACTGTTGGACATCTTCCAGGTTATCACAGTGATGTCCAACCCTTCTGTGCAATCAATGTACTAATGTATGGTGCAGCTATATTAATACAGTATCAATACTGATGTCCCTTTTAACACCCATTTATGTGTGCCATTCTCCAGAAATACTGCTGTAACAGGTTAAGAAGTATGAGTGAGCAGCAAGACTGTAAATACAGTGTGCCATGCTAACATAGAACAAAAATATATACCAGGTATCCTCTGAGCAAAGGTATTTATGCATATGTTCAGCTGGAAGGCACAAAACTAATCACATGGGTTTCAAGTATTCAGGTACATAGGTTGTGCATGTTGCATGTGTGCAATATAAGTGTCAGTGCATACAACAGACAGAAATGTGTACAGCTACTGGTTGTTGCATTGTCCTGACACTGATATAGGTACTAGAGTAGGCATGATTATCAGGTATTAATCAGAGAAGTGTCCAACTATGTTATGACCCTCTGTCCATGCCTACCACTACCAGCTATATCAACACCTATATACAGTGGACATCACATGTCTACACACCCCTGTTGGAGTGCCAGGTATGTGTGCTGTATGACAATCAGGCCACAGAAGATTATTTCAGAATGCTTTTCATCTTGAATGTGACCCCTAGCCTGTACAATTCCATTGAAATACAATCAAAGGTGTTTCTTGGAAGGTGAGCAACTATTGCCAAGTGAAGATGTGCCATGATGTTAGAGTCCAGACCAAGATGGATGAATGTGGTAACCATGTCAAGAGGTGCATACAAAGCATATCAGTTTAAGGGTGTGCACACTCATTCAACTGGCTTATTGTACTGAGTATTATTTCCATATGTTTTCACAGACCAAATTGTTATGTTTTCAATTGAATTGTACAGGCTATAGGTCATATTACAAGTGGGAATTGTTATGAAATGAGTTATTGTGGTGTCATGTTCCAATTGTACAGATACCAGGCAGTGTAACAGGGGTGTGTACCCTTTATATCCACTATAGCTAAATGGACACAGCAGTACCTGACCTGTATATCCAGCCCCCACCAAGGTAGAGTAATCCCATTTGGTGGACATCAGCAATACACAAACCACATAATAGGTTACTACATTGGCTGTACAGGGACACTTTGGTGCAGGCAACAACTGGGAAGCAAGTCCACCTACATCTGAGCAAGCATGTAAGTTCACAGATGACTTTCTGTAAGGCTGACAATGACTATAAATCAGACATATCCACACCACCAAGGACAATTGCAACTGTGTCTCCACATATGTTGTAAGTCTTAGAGGAAACAACACAATTAACCCTGTACTGGGGGTAAGCAACACCTCATGCACACATGCCATGGATATAGGCAACCTGTCTCACACAGGTTAGATGGGAAAATCACCACCCTGCCCACCCCAGTTGTCTAGGGGATATGCATATCAACCCCCCTCATGGTGAGCATGTACATATTGCCTTCTGGTGGCAACAACAGCATATCTCCATGAGGCATGATAACATTACTGTCTGCCTCCTACATGAACACAGGCATGTGCTCACAGCTCCACCACACACCACAGTCAAACACAGACATGCCACCATCCACACACCATCCACATGGAAGATGCCCACTGTCAACCCTCTACACAGAAATTAATGGAGAATAGAGGATTATGCAATCAAGTGTCCAACATTGGGGGGAATAAGATAGCTCAGGGACAGGTGTGTGATACAAACTGCTATAGCCATGATAGCCTGGAGGGTTATGGTGTAGTGTGAAGTATTTGCAAGTAGTATCCACTGTTGATGTGCATTTTGACAACTGTATGAGGTCCTGTGACTTTTTCCTGTTTATGTCTTCCAGGTAACATTCAGAGTGCTGGCTTACCAGCATTATCTGTTGGGGAAACTGATATCATCACCCAATATGTGATTGGACATTATGTCCTGTTATTTGGATGAGAGCAGAAGATGTGCGGAAGATGACTGCCCTGTGGAACAGTGTGGTCCACAAGGTAAATGATGCTGGCTTGCACAGCAGAACCTATGAGCATGTGCAGCATTGGGCCACTGACGTCATCCACCATGCCCATCAATGGGCTGCTGCTGTAGTGATGGACTGGCTAGCCACAGGTGGGGACCCAGCCATCCAGCCCCCACTGACACCCACCAAGGAGCTTCTCACCAAACTTGAGGCCCATACCCAACACACTAGTGATGACGCTGAGGGAAGCACTGTGGAGGTGGGTTGCACACACACACACACACACACACACACACACACACACACACACACACACACACACACACACGCACACACACTGGACAGGGATCATGCAGGTAAGGGCCCATTGGGGATTAGTACACTAATGTATCAGACATACATGTATCTTTATTGTATCTACATCCATATGTGAGGTCCGCTTGCAGTTGTGGATGGAGTTTTCTAATGCACAGATGTGCACATCTATTGTGAGGACAGGACATTGTGTATTATTGCGGTTAGTACTGTAGATGTGCAGACATGCTGCATCCATCCTGTACCAAGGCAACATGTGAGTCTTTTGACAATAACTACCTCTCACAACTACCTAGGACCCTCTGGTTTACATATGGGACAGCAGCCTGAAGCTGGTGAGTATGACATTGTTTTGTTGTTGTCTGGCAATACCCCAGCCATGTGAAGCGCATGCAGTTTACCATTCACACAACCATCAGTATTAGTTATATTGCTTTATGTAATAGATATATTGCTTTTTGTGCATGTTCACTTGTGCTGGGTATAACTGTATTGCATCACAATGCTACCACTGGGGCCTCTCTGACATGAATTCAACATTCCTGTAGCATACCTCACAACTTGTCAGTGCTAAGACGTCTGGACAAAGGCCAACAAAATGGGCTGGACAAAAGGCCCAAGATAAGGTCATGAGTGACACATTAGTGGTAATATAGTGGATATAAATTGTGTACACACCCCTCTTAAGATGCATGGTGTTCCAGTTACATATTAATTAGGACCACAGTATGATAGTCCACACCTCTTCCATCCTTTAATGTGACCCACAGCAAGAACATTTCACTTGTAAAACCAAGCATCTGGACTCATATATTGCACCTACAAGGCTGGCTACCTGTGAGGGCGGCAGACGTTATATAAGCATGATGTTTCAGTCAGGTATGATACCTCATGCTGCCATATGTGTCAATACACTCACTGTGGCCTATTTAGCTATTATATCACATACATGGGCATTGCTAAGGCACACAGACCACTTCCAACCACTTATAAGTTGCAAGCATATGGATATTTCAGACACATCTGCACAGAGGACAGTACAATGGTTTAACCTGCTGCACGTGAGGCAAATGCTGTTACCACACTATATAAAGTAATGGCAGTGGGAGGTGGTCACCAGCCATGTATGGTATATACATCAAAATGGTATAAGCCATGCAGGGTATGATCCCCACACAAAGAGATTTCAGCATTTGGACTAGAACTCCTGCCTATCTAGGCATTCTTACTATAGTGCTATGCAGTTACCAGACACACCACAGAGTTTATACATTTCCACCTATTACAAAGGTACATCTAAGGTGGATAACATCAACAGGACTACTAATTTGGAGTGAAGGGAAGTGTAAAGTTTAGTACACATGTCAAAAATGGTATAAGTCAGACAGTACATGATTCACACACACCTGCATACACAGGCACACACTTGCCAGTATTGGGATTAGAACTCCTGCTTATCTAGATATATCTATTATAGCATTACCTAGTTACTGCACATGCTACAGAGCTTACTAAAGTTTAACATAGCCAAAGCTGCTGATATCTAAATAGCTGTGGTAAAGTATTACAGGTGGCAGACCATCTGCCTTCTGTTCCACCCGTTCATCATGCTAGTTCTTTCTGTCTTGCACTTCAACTAGCATTATGGCTTGGCACTTCACCAGGTTATTGTATCAAGACGTGTGGCACACCTGAGAGCTGTCAACAGTACTCGTTCATCACAGACGTAGCCCCAGTACTTACCACTTATGTCCACCCCTCCTGGCATGTTTGAAGGCAGTTATCTGTGCTTTCACCCATTAGCCTGGTGCACTTGTCCATTCTGAGGCACTGTTGCAACTGCCTCATGTACACAGACAACCTCCCCTCTAAACTCCAGACACGCAGACCTGTGAGGGTTACCCATATATCACCCAATGTGGACATATGCACTCTCCACAATGACTGGACTAGCAGGTCAAGAGGATAAGATAAACACCTGCACCACACCATGTGGAACACATAGCTCACCATGACCCCCACTTTGACAGTCAAGACATACAGTGAAAAGCCACTCTCACCTTCCCAGGGGCACTCAATGAACATTTACTCAAACAGCACAGACCAGTAAGACAAACACCCACTCAGACACCGTGACATGGAACATGCCAAGGGACACATAATTATCCTACACACTGTGCCCCTCAACCTAAGCTCCTAAGGCTAACCACCTTGCACAATACAGTGATCATGGGTAACTCAATACTGAGGCACACACATATCCCACTCACTAAGTTGAATATGGAGCAGGTACAGCCAAATATCTATCACATGCCAGCATCCAACACATGACACAGCCAGTCATGGTACTCCAGAACAACGACAAGCATCACCCTGTATCACTGTGGGTCTGAATGAGTTGGGACACACCGCCCTGGACTACATGACAAGAGACATGGTTGAACTCTCTGATTATGTGGTCCAGGCAGGTGTGACAGTAGTCCTGAGCAGTGTACTGCCATCACCCAGAATGATGATGTGGCATTATCAACAGATGATTGACTGCAAAATTGGCTTACGTGTTGTCATTCTCAGGGGATCCGGTACCTCTCTGCTTGGGATGACATGATTGACAGAACCCAGTGACTTGCCATATATGTCCTACATCTGTCACCACTGGGTTTACAGGTACTGGCTAAGTGTCTTGCCACCCCTATGATCCCTTATTAGGCAGTGTTCCTAATGTTATTACCACAATAAAAGCTAGACATGTATGTGATCTGAGGGTCATGCTGCTCAACAATAACATCTAACTGTCAGGATGCAGTCACTCAATGCAGTCATTGGAGTGGAGGACACATGAATGCTGTAATGGAGAGGTGGTTCACAGCAGCAGACAGAAGACCTGCAGTATCAGGCTATGATGCATTCCACAGCTGTCAGCCCCCAAATATGGACCACATCACACCTCCACAGGTGGTGTTGTCTCCATATTCATTATGGATAGGAACACCTCCAGACTAGTATCCCATCATAATGCATTGGAGATATTTCTGGCACAACTGTCTTGGGTAATAGTGGAATACAGACCACAGCCTGCTGTGGGTCCACATCTATGTCCCTAGACTGTCAATGCACATTCCTCAACACCCTGCCAGCTCTGATGGTCCAACGCAATACTGACAAAGTATGAGTCTTCAACTACCCCTCCATCACCTAGGTAAAGTAGCCAAGCACCAGTACAGTGGCCGAACACTTCTGGGATTCATCATTTCCATTGCCCTGGACCAGATCATACTGAACCCCAGTAGAGGATGCAACAACCTTGACCTGTGTTGACTACTTAAATATGGGACTGTTGCTCATCCACAGATGTCAATCCCTGTATGGTGAGATCCACACAGGCTGTAATCAACATGAAACTCAACATGTCAGCCACACCCCCCACAAAGGTAACCACCTTGCAAAACCTCTCCAAAGCTGACTTTGTAGCCATGAAAATAGGGGTGGATGTCTTCTCTGCAGCCATGGCAATGGTAAATAGCTGCATGAATGTGGAATCATGCACATATGCACTGTACAAACAGGTACATGAATGCATGGTACTAGCCAGAGCCAACAGAATCCAGACACTGTCCTCCAAGCACTGGGAGACAATGTGATGGTATCCTGCCATTACTAAAGTGTACATCAGAAGGAGGACACTATTGCAGATAAAAGTGGTGTCCCATGACTGTTGAACTCCCTTATTAGCCTCAAACACAACTTTGGATCCCTGATGGAATCCCCTACAGGCATCTATGATAGCAGACATGCAGCAGACACTGACGACTGTCACAACAGCCTTAGATAGTTACATCAACCTCCACAGCATAAAACACAAGTGCTGTGAGTTACTGCATAATGCTAATACCTATCCTGAGACAGATATTGGCCAGAGTCATGGCAACACATTTATTGCCAGCTTTACCCCTCTCTCCTCACACAAGTGAAGAGCTGATTGAATGTGTTCTCACATGCTATATCCCATTTCCATTCTAGGCGTCTGTGTGTCACCAGCATGTGGCCCTGTAACAAGACCATGGGGTATGGCAGTGTGGTAACACATCCACTATGTCATAGGCAGTGTACAGTGTGTGCACAGAAATCCCAGGTCTGTAACACAGTGATTGCATATGCCTCAAGATTATAGGGCTGAGGGTTATACATAGGTATATGTTGATTTACAACATCTGTTGTAGAATGGAGAATGGAACTTGTTGTGGTTTGGACACACCTCCGATTGTTAATAACCACAGCTACAGGTGATAGTCATCAACCAAACACACTGAGATTACTATTCACATACACACACACACACACACACACACACACACACACACACACACACACACACACACACACACACACACACACACACACACACACACACACACACACCCACACACACCCACACACACACACACACACACACACACACACACACACACACACACACACACACACTTGCCAGTACTGAGATCCATAGGTTCAATGTTTCATAGGTGTGTAGTAGGTGAATGGGCCTGAAGGCTCTGCAAGGCTAGTCCAAGGGAATACCCTAGAATTGGGCCACATGGAAATAGTCCCCAGTGTGGCTCAGGAGTATAGTCACCGGAATGGTCCTCAGGGGTGGGTATTGTATTCCGCATCCACTCATCCAGATTTCTATTGTGGGTGGCCAGTGATGTGCACTGCTTCACATGTATATGATTTATATTCCATAACATGGATAGTGTCTGGGTTGTGCACATGTCCCACATGCATATTCTTTGAAGTGTGGAAGTGTGCTTAGGGTCTCTGGGGCATGTTGTGTGGACAGATTGGTATCTTCAGAAGTAGCATTCCTGACCTCATTTGGTGAGAACTGGCTATGTAACTGAGGTAGTGATTGCACCTACATAGAAAGTATGATATGGGGATTCACTGGAGTTATTGGCGTCTGTTCATACAGGGCATGTGTATAAGGCATGGTATTCCCTTTGTGGGGTATGGTTGCAGGCTCTACAGTTGTTGTAGGCATCCAGTGGGGAACATGGCAAAAGGGCCACTGTATGCATTGACTGGTCTACTGAGGGGATGGAGCAAGGTGCCATATCCTTTTACTTGCTGGATAACACACACTCAGTGAGGAGATGTAGCACATCAAAGTACTTTCTGATGTCAGTGGCACTGTTGTGGTCAACAGGCATGTAGTCCACTGCAATCACACTGTGGGTACTAACTGTGAGGCAATTTGCAGGAGAACTACCGATATAGTGGTTGCTGCCTAGAAAGTGGTCTCTGAGTATTAGAAGAGTTGCCTATATTGCTATCTAATCCATACTGTGACATAGTCATTGCACATGGCACTAGACATTTTGGGCTGTAGATTGTCTACACCAACCTCTATGGTGTTTGACAACTGTTGGCCTTGTAATGTGGACATTGGGACATATACTAGGTCCTCAATATAATAATTTAGCAAAACCCACCCCCCAATGGATCCTGTTATGACACAGTCAAACCAACACCCACAGCAGATACAGATGACAGAGACACCCACACACTTACCAGTATTGGGTTTCGAACCCCTACGTAGTTAGATATTGCTACTACAGTGCGACATATTTATCATATGCACCACAGAGCTTACAGAATGGATGTTGTCCCAAGGTACTTCTGAGGTGAGAAACATCACCAGCCCTTGTAAATAGTTGCATTGAGTGATGTAGTGGGTGAGAGATTTCACAAAACATTTTACCCTACACACACATTTACAGTTCCAGGAGTGAGGTTCAAACCTCTATCTAACTATGTTTTTAGACCATTATGTTATGCGTTTACCACACACACCACTGACCTTACATGGTTTAGGGTTGCCAACATGTACTTCCAAGGCAATATCTGCAGAACTGCAAATGTGAGGCACTGAGAAGTGTATTGGGTGTAAATGGGGCCAAAATCTTTAAGGTACCAGCATATATATGTACACACACAAACACTTACCAGGAATGAGATTCAACCCCTGCCTATGTAGTTATTGTTACTATACATTGTTCCATAGTTATGACACATGCCACAGAGATTATAGGTAGAATGTTGTCCAAACATACCTCTAAGGTGAGTGACATCAGCAGCAGTGCTAAAGGAAGGCTAAGGGAAGTGTAGTATGTGTGAATGACTACAAAACTATGTCTCTACAAAGACACACACACTCCCTCACATTTTCATAGTTGCCAGGACAAAGATTAGAACTCCTACCTAACTAGTTTGCTACACTATAGTATTACACAGTTATCGCAAGCACCACGGAGGTTATATGATAGAGAGTTGTCTAAAGGTATCTTTGAAGATGAGTGACATCAGCAGCAGTGCTAAAGGAGGGGTAAGGGAAGTATAGTACGTGTGAATGACCACAAAATCACATCTCTACAAACACACACATTTTCATAGTTGGCAGGACCAGTATTAGAACTCCTTACCTAACTAGATGCTACACTATAACATTACGTAGTTTATGGAAGCACCACAGAGCTTACATGTTGGACAGCTGTCAAAAGAATTCTTTCAAGGTGAGTGACATCAGCAGTAGTGCTAAAGGAAGTGTAAGGGAAGTGTAGTACATGTGAATGACAACAAAATCATGTCTTTACAAAGACTCTGTCACACAAACATTTTTATAGCTGCCGGGAATAGAACTCCTACCTAACTAGTTTGCTATACTATAGCATTACACAGTTATCTCAAGCGCCACAGAGCTTATACATTGGAGAGTTGTCCAAAGGTATCTTTGAAGGTGAGTGACATCAGCTGCAGTGCTAAAGGAGGGGTAAGGGAAGTGTAGTATGTGTGAATGACCACAAAATCATGTCTTTACAAAGACACACACACTCTCTCACACATTTCCACAGTTACCAGGACCAGAAATAGAACTCCTATTTAACTAGTGTGTTATACTATAACATTACACAGTTATCACAAGCGCCACAGAGCTTATATGTAAGACAGCTGTCCAAAGGTACCTTTGAAGGTGAGTGACATCAACAGCAGTGCTAAAGGAGGAACAAGGGAACTTTAGTGAGTGTGAATGGCCTCAACCACATTCATCTAGAAACACTCACATACAACTTTATATTTGACAGGACTGAGATTAAAACTGCTACATGGATACCTATTTCTACTGTAGTGTTACACAGTTATCACAAGCACCACTGAGACTATATGGCTGAGGGATAACCAAAGGAATTTCTGCAGTGAATGACATCAGCACATCATGTGATATAGGCCAGTGGGATGTGTACTGGGTGTGAAAGGCCTTATAATGGGATTCTCTCTGTCACTGTCTGTCTTTCTCTTCCTCATGTCTCTGTGTGTGTATGTTTGACATATTATATTATACTGACCTTAGATATGTATGAATATTCCTATCCAGTGTGTGTGTGTGTGTGTGTGTGTGTGTGTGTGTGTGTGTGTGTGTGTGAAGTATCATTGGTGTACTCTTTGGTGTCTGTGCACAGACGTCTGTGAATAACTGATATCTGTAGTTTACTGTGTTGTAAGACATGGGCTTCATTTCTCTAAGTGTAGGAGCATGCCCAGTATGACCTTCTATACTGAATGTGATCATCCATTCCAGAGAAGGTTGGACTCCAGTTCATGGTTTTATCTGCTACAGCTACATCTAGCAAATTGTTTCTGCAGGATATCTGTAGATAGGTTGCCAATATGGAGACACAATGAGTGCAACATACGGAGCATACTGTAACTATTGCTGTCTGTGCTGCTTGTGTAACATGGTAGATTGTAGCATAGATTTTCTAAAATATGTACTGTTTTACACTGTGATGTATCATGTCATCAACTACTGGCATTTATCATTCTTTACTCACAGTTATTTACCAGGGAAATACAAGATGAATGAAGCTGAGACCAATATTCTGAGGCATATAGATTACACATTCTGGCACACACCTGCCATTGTGAAGTGGCAGCTACAGACAATAGACTGCTAGTTCTTTGTAAATGGTCCAACACCTTGTTAGTATGCTGGCTGGGGATCCCCTCCTTGTGCTTTTCTCAACTTCATGGAAGGGCCATATCCTGCTGGGGTCATACCTCTCAGCTGTACAGATACACCCAGGTTATCCAGAGGCAGGACTCATCTGGTCATTTTACCTTCACATTGTGGATTACAAGCAGTTTTGCGGCTATTCATTCATGGATTTGCAGTCAGAGGGTAGTATTGGTGGACATTAGAGTTTCAGTCTTCACACACTCCATGACATCCATGCTTCTACACCCCACTCTGTTATTCTCTCCTCTTCCTAACATTATGTAAGCAATATCTCAGAGGTATCCCTATAGCTGGGCCTTTATCCCAGTAGTATTTATGGCCTGGTCCACAGTCCTTGCAGTAGGACATGGGGAGGCATGTTACTGGCATTTGTCAACAAGGCCTTGCATCTGTTTTCGGTTTACTGTGTTAGGTTGTTAGTTGGGACCCCCAACATTCCATACATTGGCACTATGGGTGAGGCATGGGCCTTTGCCAGCGGGCTATAGGCCATTTGAGAGTGCTGCAGGCCATCTGTAGCAGGCCAATGCATTCGTCAGTCATAGGTTCCCAGGCTGCAAACCAGTGGATTACCATTGGGTGACAGTGGTGAGTGGTTGAGGTGTTCCTGTCAATCATTCCTGCTCATACTGATCCACAGGTCTGGATGTGGTCAGGTTACTGCTTACAGCTAGGGATACATCTGCATTGGAGACCTATTCATCTCGCAGCATCATGTATGTATTCCCATACAGAGATTGGTTCATGCTGTACTCATTCCCTACAACAAGGATATGACCTTTGATAAACCTGTGTCTGATGGTGGGGTGAGCTGGATGCATGTGTGATATGGAAGCTACTTGCACCTGACTCACAGATATACCTGGGACATTCCCCTTATGCTGGCTCATGTGTGGACATGGGCAGCCTGTCATCACTTCTAACTGTGGCTTTTGTGGTCTACCAGTGATTTGCCAGACTACCAGTATTCCATACTAGAGGGACAACTAATGTGATGCTAACCTCCATGTATAATTCCAAACTTGTGTGCAGTTAACAGTTATTTTATATGCACTCTGTGTAGGTTACTTCCACCTGTGTACTGTTTCTATGTATGGGCTCCCATTCATGGCATGTCCAGCTTTCCGACGGTGACAGATATTGACATCTGTACAGTGAGTATGTACAACTGCTGACATGGGTGTAGCTGAGAAGCAGTGTGGTTGGCACTGCAGTTGTAGGAACATGGCCCTGTCATCCACTGTACTGTACCTAGGCAACTGAGACACAACCATCCAGGCCCACATGCTGACCACTTCCAGGCAATATTAAACACACAACGAACTTATCACACTGATCCCTGCATATTGTATACATGCAACAATGTAGATTGGGACAGCTCTGGCAATCTGTGTTCCAGTGATATTACTCCTCAAACTTACATGTTACTGCATTTATATGTGGGATTGTGAGGGGTTGCACACCTGCACACATTAAACATTTGCAATGACTGTACTGGTATTTTGGTTATTCTGTTGACTTCCATTTCATATTGTAATGTGACCTATAATGCAGAAAGGAGGCATATCAGTAGAGTACACATGTTAGATCTTTATGGCATAAATTTCAGTTTCAGACTTCTTTCCCTTCAGAACTAAAATACAACTGCCAGACCTGTTGTAGTATGTCTGTGTAGGTCTGAGGGGGGCTGTTCACCATTGCCGTCATTTGGGGGCCTTAGCCCGGCCTTTCTTTATGGTCATCTGCATCTGTCCAGCTGGGTGAGGCTGGTGGTGGGTATGTGACCCTCATTGACATCCATGTGTGCGACCTATTGACACCCACAGTTATTTGGCCATCACATGTACTGTGGTGGGGGTTGTCACCTTGTGTAGTGCTACCTAGTATGTTGACACCAGTATTTGTTATGAATTTCCTGCTGTGCCATATTGCTGTCTGCTGCTGTCCCATTCATCCACCCAATTCCCTTGCATGCTTGGATCCATATCATACATACAAGTATGAGAACATTCTACTCTATTCAGTAATTGACAGGAAGGGTGACTTACCTTGTTGCTAGGCCAGTATTGAGGATGGTGCTGGAGGGCTGACTATGTTGGATGCATGTAGTACACTCCCTGTACATGATAAAGCTCAGGTAGTGTCATGTTTGGCATCTCTTTTACTGTATGTGCAAGTCGGAGTGAGGTATCAGTCCCTGGGTCCCTACAGTGTCAGTGTGTGTGCTATGCATTGCCTCTTTGCCAAGGCATGGGTATACTGTGCATGCCTCCTACTGCCTACAGGGGCAGGCTCAGGATGTTCCTCCCCCGAGTCCCTCTGTGCCTGTGCTGGCCTTGGCAATGGTAGGGTGGGCTGTGTGGCCCTGCCCCATGCTGTTCCTGCTGCAGCTGTTTCCGCAAGATCATATTGTGTAGCATGGCACATACTATGAACATTTCTGTACATGTAGCTTTAGAGTACTGCAAGGCTCCACCGGATATGTCAAGGCAGCGGAACCGTGACTTGAGCATCCCAAACACATGCTCTACAATGATCCTGGTTTGTGCATGTGCCTCATTATGGTGTTCTTGTTTGGATGTGTGTGCATTTCTGATGGGTGTCATCAGCCAAGGCTTCAGTAGATAGCCAGCATCCCCCACTAGATGGCCTTATGGGATGTCCCCCCTGGCAAACACCTGATACAGCTGTGAGCAGTGCCAGATGTGGGAGTCATGATAGCTTCCAGGGCTGCCAGCACACACATTCATTACAATGCCATGGGCATCGCACACAACCTGGCAGTTGTTGGAGGGGAAGCCCTTGCAGTTTTGTAGACCCTACCCTGCTCATCTGGTGGTGCTTTGATGTGGATGTGCATGCAGTCTATAGCACCAACTGCCTCAGGGTATTCTGCTATATGCTGGAAGAGACACATACATCTAGTCAATGCCTCCCAGGCATTGGGGAAATATATGTGCTCATTGACATGTTGTGTCATGGCATCCAGGAACTTGTGGAGTACCCTGGATGCTGATGCCTGTGAGACCCCATGATATCCCCAGTTGGTCTTTGGAAGGTACCTTTGGCTAGTATTCTTAAGCCTACACATACCATGGTATCCACTGGGATGGTTTCCCCTCTATTAGTTCTGTGTGTGAGACGTAGCTGGCACAGCTCAATGATTTGCTGTAGAATGTCCCTGTCCACCCTTGCTCATGTAGGCCCTGGTAGGTTACCCTGGGTCTGTACACTCTTCTCCTCCTCCTCACTGTGGGTCGGTTGTCAGCATTCTCCTCCTCACCACCCTCAGTCTGTAGCACATATTGATGGAATAAAGCAGCAGTAGCCTCTAACATTTGTAATTAGTTTTGCCAGTTAAAAATCCCCCATCTGTGTACACAGGTGGTATAGAGTTTGTGGGAAAAAATGTCTGCATAGTTTATAGTAGTGTACTCGGCTGCTGCATGTGTATTTGGCTGATTCTGATACATTCCATCTGCCAACTATGCTAGTTCTCCTTGATTGCCTTTCTACTGCTGTTTCCCCTTCCCAGTTCCTCTCTCTTTAAGCCCCGAGGTATGTCGCCCTTACCCAGTGCTGAAATATAAACAGTACTGCCATTTCCTCTTTTTTATTTATTTATTTATTTATTTTTTTTTGTTTAAATCCTGGTGTGCAGCGTGCACACACGTTTAGGCTATATACACACACTGCTCAGGCACATCTGACACTCCCCCTTGCTTAGCTGTGTTTAGCTAAGGGCAAACACAGGCCATAGAGCTCCAGTGAGCTTACATCAAGCATGACACACCCACTTATGAAGTCATTCAGCTCTTACACTTGCACTGATGTATTGCTGCACCTACATGGTTAGGTACAAGCTGACACTTTGAAGAAATCTGTGATTCAGTATAACTCCCCTCATTTGCATCCCTCAGTGTGTAGGTTGTTAGTTACTGCACTAACATGGACCCTTTCCCCTTGACAACCAGTGCTCCCTGGTACTGTTTACATTCTGCATGCCTTTGACTATAATGGCAAAATGCATATTTAACTTAAATTGAGTTTTCCATTTTTTTTTTTATTTTCAGCATGATCCCATTTGCACGCCACTGCCCTATGCTTAAACAGCTGAGATCGGCCAAAAAAATGAAAGTTTAATTTTTATAATAATTAAATCAGTTTTCAATACCAATGGCTTTATATTTGGCCATTGGCATGTCTAATGTACATGACACATGCTTTTCCACGAGCTGTCATGCCTCTGTTTTGTTAGTTGCAGAAATGTACTCAGTTATTTTCTGAATACATTTCTGCACTGTCACTTTTCTAGTATGGAAACCTGGCAGCTGGGTGGATCACAAAATCACCTCATTTGCATGGTTTTCATCAGCAAATTAGGTTATTTGCATATTTGACACTTTTCCACGCTAGAACAGTGTAGGACTGCTCGTGCATGTAAAAAAGGCACTATCCTGAATCACTCGGCGGCCATTTTCCATGCACAAGCTCCTACACTGTTCCTGCATGGAAATATCAGCTTCCTGAATCCTGGGGACTACAGAAAATACACAGCTTGTAAAAATAAAAGTATTCGTAACAGATCAAAAATGAATCAAAAGAAAATCAAAATTTGAGTTAAGACTAACAGATAGTAGAAAAAGAAACTATATTACAATTATAGTAATAATGTCACTGAGACAAGTAATTCATATGTTCATAGGTTGGTACTAAGCTATCGGTCCTAGGGCCTATACAAGCCTAGCCATAACAATTACCTGGCTATTTATTCCCGCAGTATTTACTTCCCTGGACCCCTGTCTAGCAGGGAAACTTTATGTCATTATCTACTATATCATACAATGGGATATTTTTTTCAGAATCTAAAACCAGTCCTAATATAGTTAATCAGTGTTTTTTTTTCTATTTTTTTAAATTCTGTAAATATAACAACTGGGCATACAGGCCCATCTTATTGAAACACTTATACATCCTTATAAGAATCTGGGATTCATATTTTTTTTAAGGAAGGTCAAGAACAGTGCCTTGGCATGGCCAGTCAATATTTTAGGCATCTTAATACATAATTTGGAAGATGCATTACTGCCCATATTGTATTCCATTTTGTTCTTCTTAGTATATGTTTGAGGTAGCAAAATATGGACTAATTAGCTTGACTTCTTTATTTTCTAAATGTTTTCAAATATGTCTTATTGGGCTTCTATTGGAGCTGGATGACATTTTTAAAAATTCTGACTTTAGTCAATATGGCGTTGTTGCAGGTAAATCTACTTACACAAATTTAATTGAATTTTACAATCAGGTCATATATACAATTGATATGAGCTTTTCTGTTGTGTTTTTGAATTTCACCAAGGCATTTTATATTTTACTCCATCATGATATCATGACATAAATATATGTATAGATATGAAGTCTTGGTAAAGTATCATTTCATTCCCTTTTTAATAAAATGTACTATAAATTGGTTATCTGAAAAAAACAAACATATTTCAGTGAGCAGCATTAAATCTAATTTTTTCACAACCACAACTCCTTCACGTCGGAAAAGTAGACAAATTAGACACCTCCGCCGGCTTTACCATAAAGGGTATACTCCCATAAAAAATCAATGTTACAGCTCGCCAGAATTACCATAGGTAAATGTTGTTGCAAAAGTATCAGCCACTCGTAGATAAAAAATCAATGAATTTAATAAACAGTAATAGACACATACAATGAACTGGGATTGAGCGCACTTTCATCTATAGTTACCAGACTTCATCAGAATCTAATTTTTTACCAATTGCTTGCTGCATACTGCAGCAATTAGTGCTGGGACCATTTGTATTTATTTATTTTCTCCACTAGTCCCCTATGCTTTGACAATTGGCTTAATATATAAGTAGATGACTGCAAAAATTAGGTTTATGATTTTGGTGAAATCAACCATTTCTTAAATTAATTTGTTAACTGGGAAACTGAATATCGTCTTAAAGTTAGTATTAATAAATGCCAGAGTTGTCTGATTTGGCAAACCAACTAGTAAAAACATTTTGAATGGTTATACTCTTGATGGAAGCAATGATTATAAGGACTTAGTAGTCATAATTAACATGTTCTTCTTTAAAAGTTATTCAAATCATATGAAAAAATGCAGGGCTCATAATCACATCCTTAATATTAAGAGAAGAAAAGCACTTGCTTCAATTACATAAGGTTTAAGACAATTATAAGAATACAATAATACAATCTGTTTGTATAATTGTGGTCAGCTATAAAGGCTGGGCCTGGTCCAATGGGCATTTACAAGATATATGCCTACCATTAAAATTTTAATGTGTAAAGTAAGATGTATGAAATTGAATTTATATACACTTCACTAGAGATATTCTAGAGGTAAAGCAATTTTGCTTACAATATTAAGGATGATTTTCTTAAAGTATTTCTAAATCTCAAGTTAAATTCCGGCTCAAAAACCCATAAACACAAACGTATTAACTTTTTTGACTAATAAGTTAAACTGCTGCACAAACCCACTCTCCAGTGGAGGAAAATTGAGGAATAACGACACCACAGTTCATTCAGTAGGCTCAAAAGCAGTGTAAAATAGATGCAGAATCTAATAAAACCTTTGTTTATTGTGAAAAACAATAAAACCTTAGTGCCTTTGTCCCAAAATCAAGGCACTTCATCAGAGTAATGATTCAATCAAAGTTTCCATATTTAAAAGCTAAACCCTATGAAAAATACAAGGTAAGCAACTGTCAAGTCAGCTTAAAGGTACAGTAATAATAAGAACAAGTAAAAAAAAATCAATGAAACTTAAAAGCCTTGGAATAAAATTCCATCCGCATAACTTTAGTTGCATGATTTTAACATAGTTTTCTTAAATGAACCCACAAAACAATTGTAATTTTCCTGGAACATGTTCCCCGTAACAAAGAAAAAAGAAGAAAAGTGGGAGGGGGTTATCATACCACATACAGCATAACACAAAGATGTCACTAACTGAAGGCTTTATGTTTAAGGAAGCAAACAAGTGAAATGCCTTCTGTGACAGGTCCCTACTCCGGCCCAGCAATTGAAGAGAGTCAATCCTCACCACTGACTCCAGTGAGAGATGGTCATTAAGAGTAAAGATGGATTCACACAGCATTTTCAGATGCAGCTCCCTGCACCAAGCACAATTTCCCTTAATACCACACAGGGAGCACACTCTAGAGCTAGGGCCAGACTTTAATTCTCTATCCATATCCACACAAATCTCTAAATTGACCACTTTGGAGCTCTGTATCACTGTTCCCAGTGGCCGACACATGCACTTGGATATTTGAGGTACACACACACACACACACACACACACACACACACACACACACACACCTGGGAAAAGTTGGCACAGATTTTTTTTAGCTGTGCCCCTTTCAGCCCAGATTCTAAGGTAATCATGCTGCCACCAGTCAGCTACCCTAAGGCTCTTACAAACGGTGCTTGATTATACTGTGTAAAATTAATACTAACACAAATGGTAGAGTGTGACCAAAGCAGCAAAGATTTCAGGAGTGGCCACAGTGTCACTAAAACATGCATAAGTACTCTCAAGATGTTAAAAGTATTCTCTAAAGGATCAGCCACAATGAAAGGTATTAAATATTTAATGATAAATAAAACAGAAAACAGGAGTATACTGAATACTATAAACAGAGTTTTAACCACAGAGATATTAAAAATAATACAGTTGAATAGTTTCTCACAGATGCAGAAAACAATACTAAACTATTCTCACTAAATGTACCCAACTAACTAAAGACTCACTGTTCCCTGGCTGCTTACTAAAGCAAACCAAGCTGATGTGTGCTTAGTGTCTTACCACAGCAAAAGCATGCAGAAAACAATACTGAACTATTCTCACTAAATGTACCTGACTAGCTAAAGAATTACTTTTCCCTGACTACTTACTAAAGCAAGCCAACCTAATGGGCGCTGAGTGTCTTATCACAGCAAAAGCTAGATGATGTATCTCACTGTCTGGATGTGTAAGATATATATCCTGTCAGAAATCTTTCCTGTCAGGTTCCAAAGTGCTGCTGTGAGGGTTCCAAAGAAAGCAGATGCTGGTTAAAGGATGACATCACCTCTAGTCACTTGACTCTGGTACAACACACACACAGAGCTTTGCTAAGATATGTGGCAGCATCTGAAACCTATAATACAATTTCAAACTTTCCACCCTTCCAGGGTTTTCTGATAAACATACACATTTGAATAGTTACAACAATATGACCTAATATACATGCATATATTCTTTCTGTCCAGCAGGACCTACTTTGCATGCATTTTTAACACAAGTAACTTTACCAACATATTTTTAACTCAAACATCTATACAAATCAGTGTGATAGATGAATAACATAAAATTATTTTCAAAATTCCAGCTAGCTATGCTGGCATATGTACACATGTACTGCCCTACTCTCCCTGGCACAGATGGCACTACCTCATAACATCACACCCTCATTTAAACCATAGGGTCTGGTGGCATTTATTCTAATCTGCCACTCAGACTCCTTACATTCTAACTTCATTTTACACAGTGCCTCCTTATGATCTACCTCAATAGCATATATCACAAAAAACTGAAACTATGGTCATTATGCATTTAAATATGCTTCCACAAACTGTTCCTGTTATCTTTTTTTTTAATGTCCCTTAAATGTTCATAAATTCTATCTTTTAAAGATCTTTCAGTTTTGCCAATGTAGAAACAGGGAGACTTGGAACAGCGCTATGTAAACTACTTTTTCAGTTTTACAGTTAAACTTTTTTGGGGCATAAAATCGTCCCAAATCCTTGCAGCTCTACTCTCTCCCCTTCCTTAATGTAGGAACAATAAGAACACAACTGCATATGGACATGAACACAAAATTTAACTATGGGTGCATTCTTAAATATAACAATGAAGCCAGGGATGTTCAGCATATTTTGGGGAACTACTAGAAAATCCTGCAAATTGGTGACTTTAACATGGAAGAGTTAGGGCCTAAATGATTAGTCACTTTCAGAAGGGACTGGAACATGAAAAATTACATAGAAGGGGAACTCTTACAAACTAATGGAAGCAAGCATACCCACCTAATGTCCAAATGTAGTTGTTGTTTTTGTTGTTCCTATAGTAAGGAAGGGGAGAAAGTAAAGGTACAAGGATCAATATTTCACTAGTTAAGGTATAAAACAATTATATGATGAAGAAACCCAAATGCTAGTTAAAATATAACATACTACAGTGTTAAACCTGGCTATTATTCAGAAGCAGAAATAATGTAAGCACACCAATATATTTAAAATTAAGTCAAAATGAATAAACTTAGAACTATGAGACCAACGATCTAAACGATGAGCTGAACAGCATGTAATTCACATAAAAATGCATCTGTATTATGAACAAAGATTGAAATTAACAAACTCAATTAATGAATCAAATAATCAAATTAATCTGTTGCTTGAAGACAATAAACAAAAATATAAAAATAAATAAAATATATATTTGATTAATTATCAAAATATTTAACTCTCAAATGTTTGTATAACAAAATGCAACTAAACATTTTAATTAAAAATACCAAGTCCAAAAAGTCAGAACTGTTGCACGGAGAAGCAGGACTCTTGAAAAGCAATGTCCATGTATACTCAAAAAGGCTGCCTGTAATGGCACACCATCAACTGTTCTTTAAATTCAAAAGTCAGTTACAAAAAGTCACAACTTGCTATTCAGCACTGTCAGGAACTTCCAATTGTATCAGTTAACTTCACCGAACAATAATTTGTAGACATTCAAATGCACTAATCCAAGCGTTCAGCGAAGTTTAAAGAAAAAGAAAAGTTTATTTAACATCCGGCAAGAACAGTTGATGGTGTGCCATTACAGGCAGCCTTTTTGAGTATACATGGACATTGCTTTTCAAGAGTCCTGCTTCTCCGTGCAACAGTTCTGACTTTTTGGACTTGGTATTATTTATTTTCTTGTGTGCACGGAGCTTGTTGTGAGTGCTATCTTGTCTTTACATTTTAATTAAAAAGTTAACAAAGGGTAAAAAAGAAAATTTAGAAAGAAAGAGAGAATGAAAGAAATAAAAAAAAGTCAATGATAAGAGTAATTAGATGGTATAATGTTTCCTCCATTGATGTTATTGTTGTTTAAAGGATACATTTACTGAGAAAAGCTAACTCCAACCAGTCGCATCCATTTTCTTCATTTAACAAACAGGCAGCCATCTGTACATATCTTGAGTTTTCAAGGAGTTTTGCTATTGAGAGACAATGACAGACCTAACCTGAAGCCAGATAAGCAATGCATCCTTGAAATATACAGACTCCAATGTCCTTGGTGAAGTCTAATTCATCACTAACAAATGAGTCAAATGCATGATGAAATCTAAAGTATTTATTTTACTTATTCTACTTATTTATAAAGTACAACTGGGTATAATAACCTTCTTTCAGGGAAGACCTGGGGAGAAGAGCTCCACAGAGCAATAACAATAAAAATAAACAGTATGTTTAAACAACCATAAAAAGTTAAGTCATTACACATATGACTCAAGTCTTTATACGTGTGCAGAATATGTATATAGGTATAAATGTGTGTGTGTGTGTGTGTGTGTGTGTGTGTGTGTGTGTGTGTGTGTGTGTGTGTGTGTGTATATATATATATATATATATATATATATATATACTTGAATTGCTTTTCATGTTAAACAAATCACTAATTAGAGGGTTTGTGCTCAGTTAACCCTGGAGGTGAGCACTGGAAGATCAAGGACAATCTTAGATGCTGCTTGTGATCTGCCGTAAAGGACTATTGCTATAAACCAAGTTTAAGAGTAATTGTAGATGCTCAAGAAAATCTTATAAGAATGGCATCAGATCAGGTTTCAGATCACAAGTGGCAGTCATTGAGGAATAGTGCCATTCCATAACATTTTGATTGATTAGCATTGTTTGAGCTGTGCAGTGCCAAAGTGATGACTGGCATCAATAATGAAATATTGCTTCTCTCTAAGACAAAACACAAAACACCATGACGAAAATAATTAAAACACACCAAAATATCAAAACAAAAATATAACCCCAAAATGTCACCAAAACTATGCAAATATTTTTATACAAGGAGGAGGAGCATGACCTCATACCTTTGTCATTACACCTAGACTATGTAACTGTTCTACTTTGATGTTACACAAATTCACAAAAAAGTGAAACATAAACAAATGAAAGCATTTTCCCTTTCCTGTATGCCTAGTGTGACTTCAGATATACAATTGTACCAGCAGTGATGATTCATGCAGAAATGAGAAGAACATGAACAATTGAGTTACACAAACACACTATTTGAAGTCTTCGCAACTCTTGTTTGATGTGTGGTGATCCTAAATGTCTGTTATAATCTGTTGTACTCATAGTAGCCTTTTGCATAAAAGAAAACACAGATTGCATCACAGCACAAAAAGTAGATAAAAGGAAAGTGTATAAAAATGCATCCCTATACAAGAAACTATTTTTAAATAAAGGTAAATTATTTCTCCTGTTCAGGTATACATATGAACAGGGAGTTGAAGCTGTGGACTAGGCAAGAAATTAATTTCCTAATAGGATTATAATTGCTACCACTGAATATAAATTGTAATGAGTACTGGTTCTATATTGAAATCATTCTCTTGTGTCCTAGCCATTAGATGATCACCATGATTCACATAGCCGATATTTCCATGCAGGAACAGTGTAGCCGCTCCTGCACAAAAAATGGCTGCTGAGCGATTCAGGATAGTGCTGTTATCATGTGCATGAGTGGCCCTACACTGCTCTAGCATGGAAAACTGTACAGCATCCAAATCACCTCATTTGCTGGTGAAAACCATGTAAATGAGGTGATGTAGTGATTCACCAAGCTGCCCAGACTCTGTGTTAGAACAGTGTCAGTGCAGAAATGTATTCGGTTAATAACCGGATACATTTCTGCAAATGACAAAAAGGAGGCATGACAGCTCGTGAAAAAGCATGTATTATGTTCATTATTCATGCCAATGGCCAAGTATAAGGCCATTGGCATGAAAAACTGTTTCATTGTTATGAAAATTAAACTTTTTTTGTTGGCTGATCTCGGCCGTTTAAGCATAGAGCAGCGGCGCACAAACACGATTGTGCCGAAATTAAAAAACAAATGGGAAAACTCAATTTTAAGGTAAATGTGAATTTTGCCATTATAGTCTATGGCATGCAGAATGTAAACAATAACAGGGAGCACTGGTTGTCAAGGGGAAAGGGTGTGTTTTAGTGCAGTAACTAATGACCTACATGCTGGGGTATGCAAATGAGGAGAATGTTACTGAATCACAAAATATTCTAAGTCCACACACTGCACCTAACCGTGTAGGTACTAGAACAAGATCATGTAGGCAGGAGGAGCAACTAACAGGAAAAAAGGGTGCATAATGCCTGCTGTAAGCACATTGGAGCTCAGTGGCCCATGTTTGTCCTTAGCTAAGTACAGTTAAGAAAGGGGATGTGTTAGCACTGTTTACATTGCTTAAACAGGTGTGCACAGTGTGTGCTGGGTTTTAAACTAACAAAAAAAAAAAAAAAAAAAAAAAAACAGGAAACAGCAGCAGTGTTTACATTTGAGCTCTGTGAATGTGTGGTGCACCTCAGGGCTTAAACTAGGAAGAAACCGGTAAGGAGAAATAGCAGTAAGAAAGCAATCAAGGAGACATAGCATAGCTGGCTGGTGGAATTATCAGAATCAGCCAATTACACAGGCAACAGCACAGAATGCCACTATAAACTATGCAAACCCCTTTCAGACAGGTTTTTCTCACAAACTCTACACCATCGGTGTACACAGACAGGGGATTTTTAACTGGCAAAACTCACTAAAAATGTTAGAGGCTGCTGCCACTTTACTCTGTCAATATGTGCTAGAGGCTGAGAGTGGTGAGGAGGAGAATGCTGACAACTGACCCACAGTGAGGAGGAGGAGAAGAGTGTACAGACCCAGGGTAACCTACCAGGGCCTACATGAGCTGGAGATAGTGGAGCACTATAGTGTGGACAGGAACATTCTACAGCAAATCATCAAGCTGTGCCGGGCACACCTCACACACAGAACTAACAGAAGGGAACCCATCCCTGTGGATACCAAGGTATGTGTAGCCTTAAGAATACTAACCACAGGTACCTTCCAAAGACCAACTGGGAATATCATGGGGGTCTCACAGGCATCAGCATCCAGGATACTCCACCAGTTCCTGGATGCCATGACACCACATGCCAATGAGCACATATATTTTCCCAACACCCGTGAGGCATTGACCAGACGTATGCATCTCTTCCACCATATAGCAGAATACCCTAAGGTAGTTGGTGCTATAGACTGCATGCACACCAGAATCAAAGTACCACCTGGCAAGCGGGTTAGGGTCTACATAAACTGCAAAGGCTTCCCTCCATCAACTGCCAGGTCATGTGTGATGCCCAGGGCATTATCATGCAAGTGTGTGCGCTGGTGACCTGGAAGCTATCATGACTCCCACATCTGGCATTCCTCACAACTGTATCAGGGGTTTGCCAGTGGGGGCATCCCATATGGGAATCTAGTGGGGGATGTTGGCTATGCACTGGAGCTGTGGCTGATGACACCCATCAGAAATGCACACACACCCAAACAAGAATGCCATAATGAGGCACATGCACAAGCCAGGATCATTGTAGAGCATGTGTTTGGGATGCTCAAGTCACGGCTCTGCTGCCTTGACATATCTGGTGGAGCCTTGCAGTACTCCCCAGCTACATGTGAACAAAGGTTTGTAGTATGTGCCATGCTACACAATATGATCCTGTGGAAACAGCTGCGGCAGGAACAGCACAGGGAGGGGCCACACAGCCCTCCACCATTGCCAAGGCCACCACAGGCACACAGAGACTTGGAGGAGGACTTTCCTGAGCCTGCCCCTATAGGCAGATGGAGGCATGCCCAGTATGCCCTGTCCTTGGCAAAAGGCAAAGCATTGCACACACACTGACATTGTAGGGACCCAGGGACTGATAGCTCTCTCCGACATGCACATACAGTAAAATGGATGCCAAACATGACACTACCTGTGCTTTACCATGTATAGGGAGTGTACTACGTGCATCCGACATAGTCAGCCCTCCAGCACCATCCACAATACTGGCTCAGCAACAAGGTAAGTTACTCTTCCTATCAATTAGTGAATGGAGTAGTATGTTCTGATAGTTGCATGTATGGTATGGATGCAAGCATGCAGACAGCTGACAGCTATATGTGGCAGCAGGAAATCCATAACAAATACTGGTGTCAACATACTAGGCAGTACTACGCAAGGTGACAACTCCCACCACAGTACATGTGGTAGCCCAAATAACTTCAGGTGTCCATAGGTCACACTTATAGATGTCAATGAGGGTCACATATCCACCACCAGCCTCACCCAGCAGTACAGGTGTAGATGACCATAAAGAAAGGCCGGGCTAAGGCCTCCAAATGATGGCAATGATGACCAGCCCCCCACCTGCCCTATACAGACACACTACAACAAGTCTGGCAGTTTCATTTTAGTTCTGAAGGGTAAGAAGTCTGAAACTGAAATTTATGCCATTAAAATCTAACATGTGTACTCTACTAATTTGCCTCCTTTCTGCATGATATGTCACAATACAATATGAAATGGAAGCCAACAAAGTTACTGAAATACCAGTACAGTCATTGCAAATGTTTAAAGTCTTCAGGTGTGCACCCCCCACCACAATCCCATGTAGAAATGCCGCAACATGTAAGTCTGAGGAGTAATATCATTGGAGCACAGATTGCCAGTGCTGTCCCAATCTACATGATAGATTGCTGCATGTGTACAATATGCATGGGTCAGTGTGGTAGGTTTGTTGTGTGTTTAATATTGTCTGGAAGCAGTCAGCATGTAGGCCTGGATGGTTGTGTCTCAGTGGCCTAGGTACAGTACTGTGGTCGATAGGGCCATGTTCCAACAAATGCAGTGCCAACCACACTGCATCTTAGCTACACCCATGTCAGCAGTTGTACATACTCACTGTTCAGATGTCAATATCTGTCACCATCGGAAAGCTGAATATGCCATGAATGGGGGCCCTTACATAGAAACAGTACACAGATGGAAGTACCCTACACAGAGTGTATATAAAATAACTGGCAAATGCACACAACATTAGAATTATAAATAGAGGTTAACATCACATTAGTTGTCCCTCTAATATGGAATACTGGTAGTCTGGTCAATCACTGGCAGACCACAAAAGGCACAGTTATAAAGTAACGAAAGGCTGCCCATGTCCACACACAAGGCAGCATAAGGGGAATGTCAGAGGTGTATCTGTGAGTCAGGAGCCAGTAGCTTCCATATCACACATGCACTCAGCCCACCCCACCATCAGCCACTGGTTTATCACAGGTCATATTCTTGCTGTAGGGAATGAATACAGCATGACCCCATCTCTTTATGGGAATACATACATGATGCTGCATGCTGAATAGGTGTCCCATGCAGGTGTTTCCCTAGCTGTAAGTAGCAACCTGGCCACATCCAGACTCGTGGATCAGTATGAACATGAAGGATTGACAGGAACACATCAACCACTTACCACTGTCACCCCAGGGTAATCCACTGGCTTGCAGCCTGGAAATGTATGAGTGACAGAATGCACTGCCTGCTACAGATGGCCTGCAGCACTCCCAAATGGCCTATAGTCCTCTGGCAAAGGCCCATGTCTTACCCACAGTGCCAATGTACAGAATGTCAGGGGGTCCTAACTAACAACCTAACACAGTAAACAGAAAACAAATCCAAGGCAATGCTGACAAATGCCAGTAGCATGCCTCCCTATGTCCTACTGCAAGAACTGTGGACCACGTCATAAATACTACTGGGATAAAGGCCCAACTATAGGGATACCTCTGAGATATTGCTTTCATAATGTTAGGAAGAGAGAAGAACAGAGGGGGTGCAGAAGCATGGATGCCATGGACTGTGTGAAGTCTGAAACTCTAGTGTCTGCCCATACTACCCCCTGACTGCAAACCCATAAATGAATAGCCAAAAAACTGCTTGTAAACCACAATGTGAAGGTAAACTGACCAGATATATGAGTCCTGCCTCTGGATAGCCTGGGTGTATCTATACAGCTGAGAGGTATGGCCCCAGCAGGATATGGCCATTCTTTTAAGTTGAGAAAAGCACAAGATGAGGATCCCCAGCCAGCGCACTACCAAGGTTCTGGACCATTTACACAGAACCAGCAGTCTATTGTGTGTAGCTACCCCTCCACAACGGCAGATGTGCCAGAATGTGTAGTCTATGCCTCAGAATATTGGTCTCAGCTTTATTCATCTTGTATTTCCCTGGTAAATAACTGTGAGCAAAGAATGATATCTGCCAGTAATTGATGACATGATACATCACAGTGTAAAACAGTACATATGTCAGAAAATCTATGCTACAACCAACCATGTCACACAGGCAGCACAGACAGCAATAGCTACAGTATCCCCTGTATGTTACGCCCATTGTGTCTCTATAATGGCAACCTATCTACAGATATCCTGCAGAAACAGGTTGCTAGGTGTAGCTGTAGCACACAAAATAATAATTAATAAAACAAAAAAATCTCTTGTTTTCCCGCCTTACTGAACTAGAGTAGTCCAGTTTCAGAGTTGCTGATCCCTGGGCTTTGTTTTTAGTTCCTGTTACTGATCCATTGCCTTATTAGGGAGGAGGGAAGTTTCTTTGCTTACCAGTGGGAGTGGGAAGCACTGAGCAGCCTTTCTGTCCGATTTGGTGAAGTTTCAGCCAGAAACTAGTAGTCCATTGGTCGTTTTGAGCCAATTCCTAGCTCCTTTCAGCCCCCTGCTATAAAACACGCTAAACACGCGTTTTCCAGCTTGTACCAACTCAGCACAGATCCTCGTGGTGGCCTGCAGAGTGATCCAAGCAGCAGAGAGCTAAAAGAGTGACTTTCTACCAGATATAAGTATTTTTTGTGGCTTTCCCACTGTTATTTAAGCTAGCGACTGCATTTCGCCTGTTTTACTGCTACTTTAAGTGATTTCTGCATTTTACACTGTTTATTGCACTTTAAGTTACTAATTGTTGCAAATTGTTTCTGTAGGCTACACACTAAAGTGCGCTAGCCGATTTACAGCATTTATAGCATTTACTGTCTGTTTTTTTCCTTGTCTCTGTAATAAAACAAAAAAAATCTCTTGTTTTCCCACCTTACTGAACTAGAGTAGTCCAGTTTCAGAGTTGCTGATCCCTGGGCTTTGTTTTTAGTTCCTGTTACTGACCCATTGCCTTATTAGGGAGGAGGGAAGTTTCTTTTCTTACCAGTGGGAGTGGGAAGCACTGAGCAGCCTTTCTGTCCGATTTGGTGAAGTTTCAGCCAGAAACTAGTAGTCCATTGGTCATTTTGGGCCAATTCCTAGCTCCTTTCAGCCCCCTGCTATAAAACACGCTAAACACGCGTTTTCCAGCTTGTACCAACTCAGCACAGATCCTCGTGGTGGCCTGCAGAGTGATCCAAGCAGCAGAGAGCTAAAAGAGTGACTTTCTACCAGATATAAGTATTTTTGTGGCTTTCCACTGTTATTTAAGCTAGCGACTGCATTTAGCCTGTTTTATTGCTACTTTAAGTGATTTCTGCATTTTACACTGTTTATTGCACTTTAAGTTACTAATTGTTGCAAATTGTTTCTGTAGGCTACACACTAAAGTGCACTAGCTGATTTACAGCATTTATAGCATTTACTGTCTGTTTTTTTCCTTGTCTCTGTAAAAAAACAAAAAAATCTCTTGTTTTCCTGCCTTACTGAACTAGAGTAGTCCAGTTTCAGAGTTGCTGATCCCTGGGCTTTGTTTTTAGTTCCTGTTACTGATCCATTGCCTTATTAGGAAGGAGGGAAGTTTCTTTGCTTACCAGTGGGAGTGGGAAGCACTGAGGCCTTTTGTCTGATTTGGTGAAGTTTCAGCCAGAAACTAGTAGTCCATTGGTCGTTTTGTGCCAATTCCTAGCTCCTTCAGCCCCTGCTATAAAACACGCTAAACGCGGCGGTAAGCGCTGATTTAGCCGAGTTACCACTGTTAAGAGCAGCGGTTAAACAAGGTTAAACTATTTGGGCCATCTAAATTCCACTCTTCCAATTTTCCCTTAAAACTACCTTCCTCGAGCTGTACTGCTGATCTAACCAGCATATCCTATAACTGAAAAGTTCATCTCTACTTGATTCCCAAGTAGACTATTCTCTATCTGTAAAGCCTAGCACTTACTCCTACAGTACTTGCACCTTGATAAAGCACTCTTATTATAGATAGTACCCCACCAGCCTAAAACCCACTTCCCCGAGTCCTTTGAAAGTCTCTTTATCTACTACTTCTAGTATGTCGAGGGATCAGTTGCTAGTGTCCTCTCCAGCTCAACTGGTGAACCTGGGAATATTGAGGCAATGTTACAACTGCCTCATGTACACAGACAATCCTCTCCTTCTCCCACAAAACACAAATACATGCGAGAGATGCAACTATACGGCCAAACTGGAGGCTGAGCTCTCTCAACATAGGACTGGCAAGACCAGACAGGAGGAGAAGGTAACCACACACAATACATACCCAGTCACACATGGTACCATCACAACTTCAAATCATACACATACTCACACAAAGACATACTCGGAGGCTCTGATCAAAATTTACCAAAACAGCAGAAGCCACCAAAGCAGACACCCAAACAACTACCACCTCACGACCCAACACATGCAACACATAGACCACACAGTCAGAGTGTCAAACAGTCACAGCCCTTAAGGCCAAACAAAATGCCAGACACACTTGTCATTGGTGATTCCATAGTCAGACACACTGGCGTCCCGCTCACCAGACTGAGTAAAGAGAAGGTCACAGTAAGCTGCCTGTCGGGCGCTAGAATCCGCCACATAACGCAAGCACTCAGGTCTCTCAACAGCAGGTACAAGTACGACTCAGTCATTGTCCACGCTGGTGTCAACGACCTGAGACGTACCTCCTTGGACTACATGAAAGGGACATCGAGGAGCTCTCTGATTATGTAGCCCAGGCAGGTATGACCCTGACCTTGAGCAGTATCCTACCTTCACCTAGAATGATGCCACAATACAGTGATAAGATGATCAGCTTTAATAATTGGCTTAAATTCTGGTGTCATTCAAAGGGATCCAATGTCTGTCTGCCTGGGATGACATGCTGGACAAGCCACGCTGCTTCACAAGGGACGGCTTGCACCTGTCACCCTGGGCTTCGGATATTGGCAAAGGCTCTTGCCACCCCATAGTGCCTTTTTAGGCAAGGCTCAAATTCTAAACCTACCACCCTAGAACACCAAAAGGAAAAAAACTAAGGGTAATGCTGCTCAATGCCAGAAGTCTCAATCTCAAGATGCACGCACTCGAGGCCCTTCTCAATATGGAGAACATCGATGTCTGTGCTGTGACAGAAACCTGGTTCAAGGCTCCTGAGAGCACCCCAGCACTAACAGGTTTCACCTCATATCATGCGTTCGGCCCCAAAATCCGGACAACACCAAGAAAGGAGGGGGGGTGTCCATATTCATAAAGGACACCCACACCTCAAGGTTGGTGGCAACGCACGATGCATCGGAGACCATCCAGGTGCAATTAACCATAGGCAAGACTGCTCTGCAATTTGTAGCATGTTACAGGCCACCCTCTCAAACTCAGGAACCTCACATGGCCTTCCTGAAAACATTGGAGGGATAAATGTATCTCCAAACACCATCATACTAGGTGACTTCAACTACCCTAATATAGACTGGGAACACTACTCAAGCCCGAACACTCTAACCCAAAGATTCCTGGAGTTCATAAACTCAAATGCCATGGAACAACTAGTCACCATCCCACAAGAGGAGAAAACATACTTGATCTCATCATCACGAACATGGGATCAAAATGTTCAACACCGAAGTATACCCCTCACTGGTGAGATCAGATCATAAACTAATCTCGCTGGAGGTCCTCAAACAAAAAATACCACAGTGAAAAACTTCTCAAAAGCCGACTTCACACTTCTAAAAACTAGTGTGGTCTCCTTTAAGGCCCCTGAGCCAGTGGTAAACATTACTCAAACCGCTGAATCACTTACAAATGCCTTCTGCCAGCACCTACAGGACTGCATGGATCAGGCAATCCCAAACAAAACTAAGACTCTCTGTACCAAAGGCAAGCGTCCAGTCTGGTGGACCCCAGCCATAAACAAGCTCTACAACAAAAGGAGGAAGCTACTACAAGATAGAGCAAAATCCTTGAAAGGTAAGACACCTTTGATCATTATAAGTAAAAAACTAAGAGCTCTCATAAAATCATCCAAGGCAAATTTTGAGAGAAAAATCGCCAAGGACTCTAAAGAGAATCATAAGGCCTTCTTTAGCTATGTTAGAAACCTAGGAGGAAACTCCCACATATGCTCAGAATTAGTTCAAAATGATGTGAAAATTACTGAACCTACACACATTGCTAACATACTGGCTGACAGGTTCAGTGCAAACTTCTCCCCTCTCCCCCAAAGGAGAGATATCTATTCCAGAGGATTGTAGCCCCCCAAACATCTCCAACGCCCAGGTGAGAACTGCCCTCACTAAGGCAAAAAACACAGCATCCATGGGACCGGATGGTGTCCCCGGCTGTGTGCTTCATGAACTCAACGAGGAATTAAACCCACAGTTAGGACAGCTTTAGCCTCACCTCAGGATACGTACCCAAGGAGTGGCGCACGGCGACTGTGGTCCCACTTCATAAGGGCGGTGCCTCCACAGACCCTGGAAATTACCGCCCCATTAGCTTGACAAGCCTTATCTGCAAAGCCATGGAGAGGATCATAATGGAACTCATAAATAAAGACATAGGGAACTTGCAGACTTTGGATCCAACCCAGTTTGGCTTTGTCAAAGGCAGATCCTGCCTCTTAAACTTGGTTGACTTTTTCGAGACAGTCACCAAGGCCATTGATGAGGGAAAGGCAGTCCATACAGCCTACCTCGACCTGGCAAAGGCCTTCGACACAATACCCCACTCAGGTATCATCGAAAAACTCATCAGCTTGAATGTAAACCCATACATCACAAGATGGGTTGCAAACTGGCTAAGTGACAGAACCCACAGGGTCAGAGTTGCTGGAGCCATGTCAGACTCAAAGCCTGTCACAAGTGGTGTCCCACAGGGCTCAGTCCTGGGTCCACTCTTGTTCGGCATCTACTTTTCTGAAGTACAAGCAAACACAGGAGGGTTATGGCTGACAAAGTTTGCAGATGACTGCAAACTGGGCGCCATAGTCGAAAACACATCTGACACAGATATCCTCCAGAAGGGCCTCACAGAAATGGATAACTGGTGCCAGAGCCATGGCCTGAAGTTAAACGCCAAAAAATGCATAGCCATACCCTTCGGGAAAAACAAGGTTACCCCTAGCTACCATATAGGTGGCAATCCACTGAGCACAGAGAAAGTCATCAGAGATCTGGGGACCCAGGTTGACAGTAGCCTTTCGTTTGACACTCATGTTGCTAAAGTAGTTAGGAAAACCTTCTATATCACCCACCTGATCATGAAGGGATTCACATCTAGATCAAGGGAGGTCATCGTCCCCCTGTACTCATCACTCATTAGACCTATGATTGAGTACAATGCCCCATTCGGAATGTATCTGACCAGACACCTGCTGCAGCTTGAAAGGCCCCAAAAGTTCCTCACCAAAAGGATAAAGGGTCTCAAAAATATGTCTTATGCTGCCCGACTGAAAGAACTCCAGCTCTATTCAGTCTCATACCGCTTGCTCAGAGGTGACCTGTGCCTGACATATAAGGCCATGTCAAACCCAGATTTGATGAATATGCTTCACCTCAAAAAATCTAGATCCCTCAGAACCACAAGGGCGGGAGACTTAAACCTTGACACGGTTATAAATAGAACATGCTGGAGGGACAGATTCATCACCCAGAGACTCCCTATGCTGTGAAACAAAATCCCGGTACATGTGAGGCAGAGCACCTCTCTGGCCTTGTTCAAGAGGAATCTTGACCAATGGATGGGAGATTGCAGATATACCCCAGGGATTACTTCAGTGTCACTGCTTGACAGAGGCACAGCAAAATGATAGGCATAGTTTTTATTCAAACTAAAGGGGTGGCGAAAGCCACATAACTATGGGCTAGGCTTATAAATGCCCTTGGGCAGATAGCCTAGTATGAACATATGAACCTATGAACCTATGAACAAAACCCTGGACTGGAGTACAACTCTCCCTGGAATGGATTCAAACACTCAATATAGAAAGTCATACTGGGCATGCTCCTACCATTAGAGAAATGAAGTCCATGTCTGACAACACAGTGGACTATAGATATCTGTTATTCGCAGATGTCTGTGCACAAACACCAAGTTGTACACCATTTATAGTTCACACACACACACACACACACACACACACACACACACACACACACACACACACACACACACACACACACACACACACACACACACTGGATAGAAATACTCACACATATCTAAGGTCAACATAATATAATATGTCAAATATACACTCACACAGAGACATGGGGAAGAGAGAGACAGACAGCGACAAAGAGAATCCCCATTCAGTACACATCCCATTGGCCTATATCGCATGATGTGCTGATGTCATTCACTGTAGAAATTCCTTTTGTTATCCCTCAGCCCTATCAGTGGTGCTTGTGATAACTGTTTAACACTATAGTACAAATAAGTATTCATGTAGCATTTTTAATTTCAGTCCTGTCAAATGTGAAGTTATGTGTGAGTGTGTGTGTGTGTGAATGAGTTTGAGGCCATTCACACTCATTACACTTCCCATTGCCCTAATTTAGCATGCCTGTTGATGTCAGTCACCTTGAAATAATCCTTTGGACAGCTTGCAGCCTTATAAGCTGCATGGCACTTGTGATAACTGTGTAATACTATAGTGTAGCAATCTAGTTAGGTAGGAGTTGTAATCCTGGTCCTAGCAATCGTGTGTGTGTGTGTGTGTGTGTGTGTGTGTGTGTGTGTGTGTGTGTGTGTGTGTGTGTGTGTGTGTTTAGATGAATGATTTTGAGGCCATTTTCACTCATTACACTTTCCATTGTCTTACTTAAGCACTCCTGCTGATGTCAGTCACCTTGAAATAACACTTTGGGTAGCTTGCAGCCCTATAAGCTCTGTGGTGCTTGCAATAATTGTGTAATATTATAGTGTAGCAAACTAGGCAGGTAGGAGTTCTAATTCCTGTTCTGGTAACTTTGAAAATGTGTGAGAGAGTGTGTGTGTCTTTGAGAAATGATTTTGAGGCCACTCCCTCTCACTACACTTCCTTTACCTATCCTTCAGCACTGCTGCTGATGTCACTCATCTTCAAAGATACCTTTGGAAAATTCTCCAACATGTAAGCTTCCTGGCACTTGCAATAACTGCATGATACTGTAATGCAAAACACTACTTCGGTAAGAATTCTAATCTCAGTTCTGTCAATTGTAAAAGTGTGTCTGTTTGAGTGTGTGTGTGTGTGTGTGTGTGTGTGTGTGTGTGTGTGTGTGTGTGTGTGTGTGTGTGTGTGTTTATCTATAGGTTGAAGTATTTTGTGTTCATACACAGCCAGTAGATTACAAAGTGTAATACTTTACAATGGCTGCTGATGTCACTCATCTTAGAAGTATGTTTGGATGCTGCTCTACCTATAAGCTCCGTGGTGTGTGTGATAAATGTCTAACAATGTCTTAGCAATAACTACATAGATAGGGATTTGAATCTCATGCTTGGCAAGTGTGTATGTATATATATATATATATATATATATATATATATATATATATATATATGTGTGTGTGTGTGTGTGTGTGTGTGTGTGTTTTTACCTTAAAGATTTTGGCCTCTTTTGCATCCAGTACACTTCTCACTGCAGATGTCATTCACCTTAGCAGTACCTGTTGGTAACTCTAAACCATGTAAACTCAGTGGTGTGTGTGATAAATTTATAAAATAAAGATCTGAAACCATAGTTAGAGGTTTGAACCAAACTCAAATGTAAATGTGTTATGAAATCTCTCATCCACTACATCACCCAATGCCATTATTTACAAGAGCTGGTGATGTTCCTCACCTTAGAAGTACCTTGGGACAACCTCAATCCTATAACCTCCATGGTGCATGTGATACATGCGTAGCACTGTAGTAGCAATACCATAGATAGGTAGGGGTTCAAACCTCAGTACTGGCAACTGTGTGTGTGTCAGTCATCAGTATCCTGTGTGGGTATTAGTGTGATTGTGTAATAACAGGATCCCTTTGGGGGAGGTTTGCTAAATTATTATATTGATGACCTAGTATATGTCCCAATGTCCACATTACAAGGCCAAAAGTTATCAAACACTTTAGAGGTTGGTGTAGACAATCTACAGCCCTAAATGTGTAGTGCCATGTGGAATCATACACAAACACACTTGGCTGGGCATCAACCACTATATCAGTAGTTCTCTTGCAAACTGCTTCACAGATAGTACCCACAGTGTGATTGCAGTGGACTCCATGTCAAACTGATGACCAAACATGAATGGTATCACACAGGGTATGACTCATGTGCTGTCATGCCTGGGATCTACCCTTCTGAGGTGCAGGAGAACACAAATACACTCTGGCTGAAAATGTTTGCATACAACAGTAAGGTGGGTGGTAGCATTCCCAATCCATGTGATGTTGACATCATGCACAAAGGCCACTCTGACACCTATGACTGTTGTCAGAACCCTGGACATTACTTCAATGCCAGGAGATGTTCCGCCATTACCTTTAGGAACAACATGGCTCACATGAAGTAATACATTGCTGGTAGTCCACTGAACAGTGACGTTGTTATAACAGAATTGGGAACACAGGTTGACAGTCAGCTGTCTGTTGACCACTTTCACCCTATACCCTCCCCTCAGTAGCCCAATCAATGTGTACAGTGGCCCTTTTTCCATGTACCCCACTGGACAGGTTCACAACCCAGAAACTGTCCATGTTATGAAATATAAATCACATACATGTGAGGCAGTGCACATCACTAGCCATCCACAATAGAAATCTGGATGAGTAGATAGAGAATACAATACACACCCCTGGGGACTACTCCAGTGACTATACTCATGAGCCACACTGGGGACTATCGTCATGTGGCCTGATGCCAGGGTATTCCCTTGGGCTAGCCTTGTAGAGCCTTCAGGCCCATTCACCTACTACACCTATGAAGCAATAAACCTATGGATCTCAGTACTGGCAAGTGTGTGTGTGTGTGTGTGTGTGTGTGTGTGTGTGTGTGTGTGTGTGTGTGTGTGTGTGTGTGTGTGTGTGTGTGTGTGTGCGTGTGTGTGCGTGCGTGTGTGTGTGTGTACAGTAATTTCAGTGTGTTTGGTTGATGAATATCCCCTGAGTCGGTGGTTATTAGCAAACAGAGGTATGTCCAAACTACAACACGTACCATTGTCCACTCTACAACAGATGTTGTAAATCAACATATACCTTTGTGCAACCCTCAGACCTAAAATCTGTTAAGCATATGCAATCACTGTGTTACAGACCTGGGAAAGCTGTGCAGATACAGCTGTACTCTGCCTAAGACATGGTAGATGTTTTAACACACTGTCATACTCCTTGGTCTTGCTGCAGAGCCACATCCTGGTGACACACAGATGCCTAGAACAGAAGCAGGATACAGCATGCGAGAACACATTCACTCAGCATTAATTATAGTAATAATGCATCATGGCTAACACTGCACACACCACTGCAGGGCCACATCCTGGTGACACACAGATGCCTAGAACAGAAACAGGATACACCATGTGAGAACACCTTCACTCTGCATTAAAAATAGCAATACTGCATCATGGCTAACACTGTACACACCACTGCAGGGCTACATCCTGATGACACACAGATGCCTAGAACAGAAGTGGTATACAGTATATGAGAACACATTCCCTCAGCATTAATAATAGCAATAATGCATTATAGCTAACACTGTAAACACACTATTATGTGTACCCCTTACAAATGCCAGATGACAGCAACTTACACAGCATTACATATCTACAATTTAGTAAGTTTACCTTGTGCATCAGACCCATATATGCATGTCCCTGCACCAATGGTTTTGATGGCAGGGATCTGGCACAGGTTTCATCAGATGCACAGGATGCAGTGTTGTTTTGCCAGAGGTCTAGGCTGTGACATTTGGTTGACAGTATGGGTCTGTGTTTGGGGTGTGGAAATGGCATGGTCTGTGCAGGTGTGGTGCATGTGTGTGGAGATGACCTTTTACTAATTGTGGTGTGTGTGTGTGTGTGTGTGTGTGTGTGTGTGTGTGTGTGTGTGTGTGTGTGTGTGTGTGTGTGTGTGTGTGTGTGAGTGTCTGCATGCATACAGACAAGCCATGTGGCTACCCTACACTGATGTGTTTTGGACAGCTGTGGCCCGTACATGGCAGAGTGTGCAGTTCACCATCTCTGGCCATGGACTAGGAAACCAGACCTGCCAGGGGTATCATGGGCACTACCAAGGACAAGGCTGGACAGAGTACTGTCCCCTGATGGTGACAGTTGTCTGCTGGATCCACTTCCCTGTTGGGTCCAGCCAGGACCACGTACCTGTGCCTGACCTGATCATATGTCTTGCCATGTTGGCCCATGTTGTTGATTCTTTCTATGATCTCATCCCATAGGGCAGTCCTCTCCTACTGATGTTGGTGACCCCGACCAAAGAGGATGTCATAATTCTCCAGGATGGCCTCAGTTATGCCTGCAGTCTCCTGTTCGGTGTAGGCGGGCTGCATCTGCATGTCACCTGGAAGACATAAACAGGGAAACATTTCACAGGACCTCGGACATTGCACAGACTTCCTGACAGAGACAGCACATGACTAATTATCATCAGGAGCTACTACATACAAACACATCATACCCCGTACCAAGCAGCATTGTAGGAACATGCATTGTACTCCTGATCCTGTTGTGTCATATTCCCCCCTGTGAGGGCCAGTACATTCCATAAACCACATTCACATTTGTGCAGAGGGATGACAGTGTCTGTGTTCCTTGCAGATGGGCTATCAATGCTTCTCAGGCTTGGCTCGCATACAGTGTGCAATGGAGTTGGAAGCATATGTCTGAGTTCATGTAGGATGCAGACAGGAATGTTATCAGTCCCCAAAGGGACTTTCTATTTTCACGTTTAAGTGGGCAGTGTACACCTGATCCATGATGATGAGGGTAGGGGTGCATGTGGTGTGCAAATCCACCTATACTGATGTTGAGCAAGGGGGGCGATGTTTGGCCTAAACATATCTGCAGCAGGTTGGCTGTAGTTATGGCGCATGTGTATATGCTATGATTGACCTGCATTACAGGGTGGTCTGGTTTGTTGCCTATGAGACTGCAGACATATGTGAAGATGGCCTTCTGGTTGCCCTCAGTGGATGCGCCTGATTTGTACTTAGAGTCATTCTTACAGTAATCCACCTGTGACCTATTATGGTCATCCAGACAAAGGATTACATGCTAGCCAGTTGATGCTTGCTCCTACTTTCCCCTGTATAGCCAATATAGCATCCCATTATGTGCTTTGTGTACTACTGCTGTCCAGCAAAAGTGTTTACTCTACTTTGGTGGAGACAGGTTGTACAAGTTAGCTATTGCTGAGGCCATACAGCTATGTGGGTGGACATATAACTGTTTGCAGTAGGAATGGACACAAGGTCATAACACAGTTGGACACCTCTACTATTTCTATATGATACTCCCTAGAAAACACAAGTGGAAAAAAACTAAGGGTAATGCTGCTCAATGCCAGAAGTCTAAACCTCAAGATGCATGCTCTCGAACCCCTCCTCAGTATGGAAAACATCGATGTCTGTGCAGTGACTGAAACCTGGTTCAAGACTCCTGAGAGCACCCCAGCACTATCAGGTTTTACCTCATATCATGCTTTCCAGCCGCAAAATTCGGACCGAACCACAAAAGGAGGGGGAGTATCCATATTCATCAAAGATACCCACACCTCCAGGTTAGTGGCAACGCACGAAGCATCGGAGACCATCCATGTGCAACTAACCATAGGCAAAACTGCCCTACAGTTTGTAGCATGCTACAGACCACCCTCTCAAACTCAGGAACCCCACACAGCCTTCCTGAAGACACTGGAGAGTATGAATGTCTCTCCAAATACCATCATATTGGGAGACTTCAACTACCCAAACATAGACTGGGAACATTACTCAAGCCCCAACACCCTAGCCCAAAGGTTCCTAGAATTCATAAACTCAAATGCGATGGAACAACTAGTCACCATTCCCACAAGAGGAGATAATATACTAGACCTGATCATCACAAACATGGGGACAAAATGCTCCACACCGGAAGTATATCCCTCATTGGTGAGATCAGACCATAAATTAATCTCACTGGAATTCCACATCCAGCCCCCACCCCCTGCACAAAAGACCACAGTGAAGAACTTCTCAAAAGCCAACTTCACACTTCTTAAGACTGAAGTAGTATCCTTCAAGGCCCCTGGGCCAGTGGAAACCACTACCCACACTGCTAAATCCCTTACAAATGCCTTCTACGAGCACCTTCAAGAATGCATGGATCATGTAATCCCAAATAAAACCAAGACCCATTCCCCCAAAGGCAGGCGCCCAGTCTGGTGGACCCCAACCATAAACAAACTTTACAACAGGAGGAGGAAGCTACTACATGACAGATCAAAATCCCTAAAAGGGAAGGCATCTCTGATCAGTACTAGCAAAAAACTACGATCACTCATAAAATCATCCAAGGCCAACTTTGAGAGAAAAATCGCAAAAGACACAAAAGACAATCACAAGGCCTTCTTTAGTTATGTTAGAAACCTGGGTGGAAACTCCCAGATATGCTCAGAGTTAGTCCAAAATGACACAAAATACACTGAACCCACAGACATTGCCAACATTCTCGCAGACAGGTTCAGTGCAAATTTCTCCTCCCCCTCCCCCCCAAAAGGAGAAAAATCTATCCCAGCAGAGTGTAGCCTCCCAAACATCTCAGATGTCCAGGTGAGAGCTGCCCTCTCTAAAGCTAAAAACACAGCATCAATGGGACCGGACGGTGTCTCGGGCTGTGTGCTACATGAACTCAAAGAGGAACTAAACCCACACATAAGGCTGCTGTTTAATCTTAGCCTTACTACAGGATACGTACCCAAAGAGTGGTGTACGGCAACAGTGGTCCCACTCCACAAAGGCGGTGCTTCTACGGACCCTGGAAATTACCGCCCCATAAGCTTGACGAGCCTGCTTTGCAAAGCTGTGGAGAGGATCATTATGGAACTCATAAACAAAGACATTGGGGACCTACAGACATTGGATCCTACCCAATTTGGCTTTGTCAAGGGCAGATCCTGCCTTTTGAACTTGGTCAACTTTTTTGAAACAGTCACTAAGGCCATTGATGAGGGTAAGGCAGTTCACACAGCCTACCTTGACCTTGCAAAAGCCTTCGACACAATAACCCACTCGGGCATCATAGACAAACTCACCAGCTTAAATGTAAACCCATATGTCACAAGATGGGTTGCAAACTGGCTCAAGGACAGAACCCACATGGTCAGAGTTGCTGGAGCCATGTCAGACTCTAAGCCGGTCACAAGTGGTGTCCCACAGGGCTCAGTCCTGGGACCCCTCTTGTTCGGCATTTATTTTTCCGAGGTGCAGGCAAACATAGGAGGATTGTGGCTGACAAAGTTCGCAGATGACTGAAAACTGGGCGCCATAATTGATACTCCAGCAGACACAAGCATCCTTCAGAGAGGCCTCATAGAAATGGATAATTGGTGCCAGAGCCATGGCCTTAAGCTGAACGCCAAAAAATGTATAGTCATACCCTTTGGGAAAAACAAGGTACCCACAAATTACCACATAGGTGGTAATCCATTAAGTACGGAAGAGGTAATCAGGGACCTAGGGACCCAAGTTGACAGTAACCTCTCATTTGACACTCACATTGCCAAAGTGGTTAGGAAGACCTTCTATATTGCCCACCTTATAATGAAGGGATTCACATCTAGATCAAGGGAGGTCATTGTGCCCATGTACTCTTCTCTTATCAGGCCAATGATTGAGTACAATGCCCCATTTGGGATGTATCTTACCCGACACCTGCAGCAGTTGGAAAGACCCCAAAAGTTCCTCACCAAGAGGATAAAGGGTCTTAAACATATGTCATATGCTGCCCGGCTGAAGAAACTCCAGCTCTATTCAGTCACATACCGCCTACTCAGAGGTGATCTGTGCCTGACGTACAAGGCCATGTCCAATCCGGAATTAATGGACATGCTCCACCTCAAAAAATCCAAATCCACCAGAGCCATGAGAGCAAGAGACTTGAACCTCAACACAGAAATAAATAGGACGTGCTGGAGGGACAGATTCATAACCCAGAGGCTCCCTACACTCTGGAACAGAATCCCAGTCCATGTTAGGCAGAGCCCCTCACTAACTCTCTTCAAGAGAAATCTTGATGAGTGGATGGGAGATTGTAGGTTTACCCCGGGGGTCATCTCTGTGTCACTACTAGACAGAGGCACAGTTAACTAAACCCTAAATGGGCGTAGTATTCTCATCCTAAGGGGTGGTGTAAGCCACACACACTCTAGCTAGGCTTATAAATGCCCTAGGGCAGATAGCCTAGTACAAACCTATGAACCTATGAACCTATACTCCTGCTTATGACAGTATCCATGTTTGTGTTCGGGCAATGCAACAAAATCATTAGCTGTAGAATTGTAACTCTGTTGGATGCATAGACATTAGGATTACATACGTGTACAACATGTACGACTCATTTACATGATGTTTTGCATCCCATGTCGTGTGTTATGAGGCAGCCAGATGCACCTAACTATTCATGCATATACCTGCACAGGTAATAACTGCTATACATTTCTGTTCTATTTCGGTATGGCACACTGTCATAACACTTTTGTTGCTCAGTCATTTCTGTCAACCTGGTAGGGTGGGACATGTGGAGGATGCCATACATACATGGTGGGCTATGGGCCAACATTAGTGACACTGTCTTCATATTGCTGTAACAAACATACGTCAATTGATAGTTGGGTAGACTTTATATTCACAGTCATACCCTGGAGGATGTGCAATGCTCCTATGGCAGGCAGAGAGGGGAATGTCTAGGAGTGTGGTAGTGAGTGGTAGGAACATTTACTGTTGCATGTATGGCTGGTAATGGTACAGAGCTAGTAGATATGATGGACAGATGAAAGGTGGATATATTGCATGTGCCACAGACAAGATGGAAGGAGGTTATGTCTGTGTGTATCATACTCAGGTACAAATAGTTTTAACATGGTGTGTCTGTGAGGGGAAATAGTGTAGTTGTTAACCTAATGGAGCATTATGCCAAGGGCGTGTATGGCAGTGATAAGAGTGTCAAGTAGAGCAAGATATATGCATCTGGGAATTAATGGTGTAATGATGACAGTTGTTAGTGCATATGCTCCCCTAGTTGCGTGTTTGATGGATAAGACTGACGTACTTTGCAGTGGTTGTATGAAGTGGTGATGACTGCACCCAAGGGTGAGGGAGTGGTGATTGGAGCAGGTTTCAATGAGAAAGTTGGTGAAGGAGACAGGGGGATGCAGAATTGATGGGCAGGTGTGGTGTTAAGCAAAGGAATACAGAAGATGAGATGGTGGTGGAGTTTGCAGAAGAGGTTGGACATGGCTGCAATGAATACATATGTTTACAAGACCAAGTGGCATAGGGTGACAGACAAGTGTGTGGGAAGAAGCACACAGGTGGAGTTTCCCCTATGCATGTGGGCTTGTTTGAAGGGGACTGGAAACAGTACAGTGATGACAGGGAAAGTGTGGTTAGGTAGCAGGGAATGATGGTCTGTGGGATGATGTTGGTGATCAAGAAGTGAGGGAAGAGTGTGAGGGCAGCACCACAGATCAAATGATGGATAGTGCAAAAGGGTGTGTTAGGTTGGGTTCAGGGAAGAATTACAACAGGCAGTGGGTGGCAGCAAAGACTTACCAAATCTCTGGTTACATACATCTGGTCAAGTAAGGGAGATGAGTAGAATGGGGCTTGGTGAGAGATCTGGACAGAGGGAAGGGGGACAAGGGAACCTGGTTGTGGAATTAGGAAGTTCAGGGGAGTATACAGTGTAACAGGCTGGCGAAGGAGAAGTGGAATTGCCAGACAAATGAACACAGTAGACAGGAGTATAAGGAGATGGGGTGCATGGCAAAGAGAGTGGTGGCAAAAGCTAAGGATGGGGCATCTGAATGGTTGATGTAAGGTTGGACACCAACGATGGAGGATAGGACCTGTACCAACTGGCTAGACAGAGGAACATAGATAGGAGGGATGTGCAGCAAATAATGCTGATCAAGGATAATGTGGGAAACGTATTCACAAGCGAGGAGAGTGTGGAAATAGTACTGTTATGGGCTGTTGCATGAGGAGAATGAGAGAGAGAGAGAGAGAGAGAGAAGGTTGGATGATGCTGGTGTGGTGAATCAGAAGTGCAACAGATTATCAAGGAGGAAGTAAGGATAGCTATGAAGGTGTGCAAGAATGGTAAGGCTGTTGGTCCAGATGACAGACCTGTGGATGCATGAAGTTGTTTAGGAGAAATGGCAGTGGTCTTCTCAGCCAGATTGTTTACTGTGATCTTGGAAAGTGAGAGATGCATGAAGAGTGGGGTAAATGTGTTCCTGTACTGATTATGAGGATAATGGTGGTGTGCAGAACTGTAGTAACTACGGAGGGATAACATTGATCAGTGACAACATGAGATAATGGTAAAGGGTGGTGGACGCTAGGTTAAGAAGGGTGATGAGGATTAGTGATCTGCAGTATGGTTTCATGGCAGGAAAGATCAGTACAGATGTGATGTTTGCTCTGAGATTGTTGATGAAGACATACAGAGAAGGTCAGAAGTAGCTGCATTGTGTCTTTGTGGACTTAGAGACAGCATATGACAGGATGGCTAGAGAGGAGTTGTGGCATTGTATGAGAAGGTCAGGAGTGGGAGAGGAATCCTTAAGACTGCTACAGGACATGTCCAAGGCTAGTGTGACAGTGGTGAGTTCTGCATTTGGAGTGACAGGGGCATGTCAGGTGGAGGTGGGAGTACATCAGGGATCAGCTCCGAGTCCTTGATTATTTGCAGTGGTGATGGACATGTTGACAGACATGGGCAGACTGGGGTCTATGTTGATTGTGCTGTTTGCAGATGACATTGTGGTCTGCAGTGAGAGTAGAGAACAAGTTGTGGAGACCCTGGAGAGGTGGGGTTACAGTCTATTGTGAAGTAGAATGTTGGTCTGTCTGACTACGACAGAATATATGTGTGCGTGGATGGAAGGGTGGATGGAGGGATGCTGAGGATACAGGGAGTGCAGACTGCAAAGGTGAATAAGTTTAAATACTTGGGAACAACAGTTCAGAGTAATGGGTAGTGTGGGGGAGAGGTAGAGAAGAGAGTGCAGGCAGTATGCAGGTGGTGGAGAGGAGTGTTAGGTGTGATTTGTGACAGACGAGTACCATTAAGAGTGACAAGGAAGGTCTACAAGAGGGTGGGGAGACCAGCTGTGTTATATGGGTTGTAGACAGTGGCACTGATAAAAAAGGCAGGTGACAGAGCTGGAAGTAGCAGAGTTAATGACACTATGATTTGCTCTGGGTGTGACAATGGTGGACAGAGGTAGGGACCTGCATACTAGGGGGCCAGCCCAGGTTGTATGGCTTGGGGACAAAGCCAGAGAGTGGCAGGATGATGTTGGTCTGGACATGTGATGAGTAGGTATGCTGAGTATATTTGGGAGAGGATGAGGCAGCCAGGTAAGAGGAAAAGTGGAAGGACTAAGACATGGTGTATGTATGTGGTGATAGCGGACATACAGCTGGTTTGTGTGACAGAGCAAGATGTAGAGGACTAAAAGACATGTAGACAGATGATCTGCTGTGGTGACTCCTGATGGGAACAGACACATGAAAGGGAAGGAGAGGTTGTAATGGCAGTGTTTACAGGTTGCCAACTATTTGGCAGACATAACACAACTCTTTGAGTACATTACTATAAACCTGAGGCACACATATGGTCAGTGTACATAACAGTGGACAGTTGGATGGTATGAGCTCAGTATATGATATGCAGTTCAACACACACAGCTGCAACAGTATTGTACTATGCAAATATCCTGTACAGGTCCCTCACATTTCTGATACATATATATGCGACATCCCAGTAGCTGGCCTAGCAGTGTCACAGTCAGTATCGTTCAACACACAATCTAGTAGTAGTCATATGTGAGCCCTCCTTCCCTGGGGTGAGTCAGGGGCATGAGCTGTGTTCTATGTCACTGCAGACAGACACAGATGCTATGGCCATAGGTTATAATCAGCAATATATCAGTATGGCAATTGTTGAGAAATATTTGTTGAGCTTCCTATTTTCCACTTTTACATACCCCCTACTACATTCCATTACAT